>NC_142945.1:10838049-10843049 GCF_046866305.1 Octopus bimaculoides | reverse complement strand
CAGAAAGAGGGAGTGAAAGAAACAGTGAAAGAGAGAAAGAGAGACGGAATGAGAGAAGAAAGAGAGAGAGAGGAATGAGTTAAAAAAGAAAAAAAACAAACAAAAGAAGCAGATTTGAGGACAATTGGAAAGAAACTATGAACAACGGAAATGAATCTTGTTTCAAAAGTAAATATAGTAAAAATCAAACCAAAAGTATGCATATCAAACAAAAGGTGATTATTTTAACGCTTTTTCCGGAATATTCCAAAAACACGTGACTTACATTCACGAACATAGTCTGTGTGTCTCCAGGCATCACTTAATATTCTACTCACTGACCGGTCATGTATTATTATTATTATTATTATTATTATTATTATTATTATTATTATTATTATTATTATTTGTTTAATAGTTATTTATTTTAGTATATGGTTTTGTTGTAGAGATATCTGTTTACCATATTGATGTCGTTATTGGCTACGCATAAATGAATTGTAATAGTTTAGGATTAAATGAGATAATAGAAGAATGAGTTGTGATATTTATGTATGTCTTTTTCCGGTCGTAAGTTGAAAAGAAAATGGCGGCGACAAGCAATGAAAATCCACCATATCACAAACTTCCTCTCGTCCAAGGGATGATTTTTCTCTCTTTTTTTTTAATCTTTTATCTTTAAATATCTTTAACATGTTTCAGCCACTGAATTGCAGCTATCAGGGAAACACTGCCTTAAAAGGTTTGGTCGAGCAAATTGACACCAGTACGTATTTTCTTTAAAGTCTGGTAGTTATTCTGCTGGTGACTTTTCCTGAACCGCTAGGTTATGGTGAAGGAAACAAACCAAAACCAGTTATCAAGCGGTGGTGGAGGACAAATACAACCCAAGCACAAAGACGCACACGCATTGATGTAAACAGATACATGCGTATATGTGTGTAGGATAGTCGGGCTTAATGTAATATCTCCGAGTGACTGCTTACTTGTTGCATACCCAATGCTTCTTGCATATTTCATTTATAAATTATGAATGTTACGTAATTCTGTGCTTCCTGAAACAGCTGGCGAGTTAAGAGACTGTGTATTCTCCTTTTAGTAATCAGTATTTTTAAGCTCTATGTAAATATATTTGTATATGTATACTTGTGTTTATCTTTCTGAATATATGTAGGTGTGTGTGTGATGTGTAACACTAGGACCTCGTTTCTAAATGCTATAGACCTTGATTGTCTTAATTTGAAAGTAAAGTGAGGTGAATGTGAATGTATAAATTAATTTGTACGATTGGTTTTTTTTTTTTGGTAAAATTTAAAAAATTGATTTGTTTTTGATTGGTTTCTTTATTATTGATACTTTGAAAATTTAAAAATAAACTAAGATTAGATACCCTTTTATTTTTTAGTGTAAAAATTGATTTTTGAACCATTTAACCACGGTCGTACTATCACTCTTTACGATATTATACGCCTTTTCCTATCTAATACTTATGATGTTGTTCATGTTGGTTAGTCCCAAATCAAATCTTACAGAGCAAACCTGGAATCGAAAATGCTCCAGCTGTGATGATCCGGACTTTTTATGTATATATCTAGGATTATATTATCTAATGTGTTCTTTCTGTATTGAAGATGATAGGAAGTGCTGTGAGAGAGATTTAGTTATTATTTCTAGTAAGTCAAGTGACCACGTAGAAAACTCTTTCGTTAGTCCTAGACCAGCTTTGATAGAGCCGACCTTTGATCAAAGGGGTTCCAGCCAAGATGACCATCTAGTTTTATTATTCACATTTGTTGAAAGACAGACAGTTGTAGCAGAAGACGTTGAGGGTCAGATTAAATGCGAAGCAGCATTTGATTACATATTGTTAACTATTCCCCTTTGGCAAGTACTGTGTTGGTTAACCAGTCGTTCATAAAAAAGAAAAACAACATCAAACTACCCGTGTTTCGTATTACAAAGTGAGGAACACGACTTACAAGCAGGGTATGCACAAGTCACAGTCTCATATGTTCACCTTAATGACAGTCACACTGAAACAAAAAGAGAAAAGCTAAAATAAGCTTAAGAGAATCGACAACGCATTATATGATGTTTCTTGCGCATTCTAATTGAATGTCACGCACTCTCTGTCTCTCCCTCCCGCGCGCGCTCTCTCTCTCTCACCCACTCCCCCTCTCTGTCTGTCTGTCTGTCTGTCTGTCTGTCTGTCTGTCTCTCTCTCTCTCTCTCTCTCTCTCTCTCTCTCTCACCACTAGCTTCCGATCTATCTTCCTAATCACCGTCTTTTTCCCTCCAATCACTGCCGCTATCTTTCCATCTCTTATCACCCTCTCTTTCCATCTCTCTCTCTTTCTTCCTCTCTCTCATTCTCCTTTCTATCTCGCACTCTCTTATTCTCCATCTCTCTTTCTCGCTATCTCTCTTTCTCGCTATCTCTCTAGATTCTTCTTCTCTCACCTCCCCTTCATCAATTACTTCCTCTAATCTCCCTTTTTATCTCTGAATATATGTCCCACGCATTCATCATTATGTCATTCGCGTACAAAATGAATTATCGCTACATACGCATATATTTATAAATACATACATACATACATACACACCAAATATAAAAGTATGATCTAACCCTCTCTCTCTCTCTCTCTCTCTCTCTCTCTCTCTCTCTCTTTCTCTCTTTGTATGTATGTATATGTATGTATATACATATAAATATATTATTTTGTATGTATGTATGTATATACATATATATATATATACATATATGTATATGTATGTGTATATAAATACATACACACACACACATACACACACGTGCACCATACACATATAAACACTCACACACACATATGCTCACACACCCATACATAAGTGTCAATCAACTAATTATTGACTCGTTAAATAGTGTCTGTCTGATGCTATAATTACACCTTAGAGTAAATCTAAGATTTTAGACGATACGTCCCGTGTAATTAAACTAAATTACACACACTGGACAATTGTAAACATCTGTCTTTATATAATCTCAATATTTAATTAAGTAATTGAACTAGCTACAAGCAAGGCGTCATTTATGCAAATTAGTTTCTTCGATTTAGTGGCCTCTTATGTCTTCGTGAACAGCTGCTGGTAGTTTCTAGTTTTCTGACGAGCTCCTAGTAAGGATTAAAACCAGTTAGACTGTTCCCCCTCTTTTCCGGCCTCGAAGAGATTGTAAAAAGGCATTTATTTATATTTGCCAGATATACTTAATTTAGTTTATTATTAAAACTTAGATTTACTCTCATATATATGTGTGTGTGTGTGTGTGTGATAGATAGATAGATAGATAGATACATTTCTCCAATTATTGGCACAAAGACAGCAAATTCAGAGAAGCGGGTAAGTCTTTTACATCGACCCCGAAAGAATGGAAGGCAAAGTCGACCGCAGCGGAATTTGAAATCAGAGCGTAAAGATAGACGAAATATCGCTAAGTATTTCACCCGGCATGCTAACGTTTCTGCCAGCTCGCCGCTTCCGAAACAATGATATAATCTTTTCTACTCTAGGCACAAGGCCCGAAATTTTTTTTTTTGGGTGGGGGGGCAGTCGATTAAATTGTCAAGTAACCGCTTAGAGTAAAGAGGGGGATTTTTTACGACCAGGGTTGAATTGCATGTGCATTAGTACACATTAAGACACGTCTCTGAAAAGAAAAAATAGTGAAGTCTTTATTTTACTACTTCAGCTATTATTAAATTACACCATTTGTCTACAGCGAGTAATTTTCTCCATGACAAAACACGGTGAATTGTTTGTTTACGAGTTCGAACGTGCCACAAGCAAATTTGAACTGGTAATAACATGTCATTTTATTAAATTACTGTTTATATCTTAAGTTCTTAACCACTATTTTCAAATTTTATTTGAGTTTCTCAAGACACCATCAGCAAGCGGTTTCAGGTTTAAATGTGAAGGTAGGGGGCTAAGATTTCCTCTGCAACCCCCTCTTAACTAGAAGATCTCTAATTGGCTCGCCTATTACAGACACGTTTCAGCAGTCAGCTGATGATAAACTAGAAATTTTTTCAGTGCCTACAGAGTAAAACTGTGTTCAACCTTGCATTACCTAATTACCAGTCGGTGGACTCGCCCATTAAATGGTTAATGTATGTTGCTTGCGGAAGTTTGTTCTGACAGAATACACTTATGGTCAAAAGAGTTCCAACTGTGACTATCCATTTTTTTTTTCTGTCTTTCCTCTGATCAATATCATTCTAATCAATTATGACCATCCAGATTTTCAGCCTTCCGCTTTTACAGACCTATTATCAATGGTGTTCTAACTGTGACCATCCAGTTTATTTTTGCATAGTAGCGTACCGGTGTGGGGAAGGAGGGAACACAAAGGGGGAGTTCACACTAGGCGATGCTTTTGGATTCATTGTATAACCCTGTATAAAGTCGCCAGAGAACCAGGAGAGCGACAGATTCAAAGGCTACCCCGAGCAGCATACTCTCTTGCAACGACACTGGACATAGTGTATCTACAACTAAATTTTCCAATGCGTCATTTCCTTCTTTATTTCTCTTTCTTTTTTCTTTTTTTTTTTCATGGCAGTTGGCTGTTATATCGAGAGGGTCCTTCGGTGGTCCGTTAATAGCTAATTTTCTTTCTGTGGTCACATGCACAACACACAATGCCAGTGACAAGAAACGAACCACCGACCTTTTGGTAGTGGTTTTTCCACACACTCATTACAGTCTGTCGAATATATGATTGTAAACGCGTAAGTATTTAAATACCGCTGTGAAGTTAAAAGGAAATATATTGTTTAGTGCTCAAAAGAGCTCTACTGTTTCCATGCTTCAAGTAGGTGTCAGATTATGGCTGACGGCTGTGTCTGCAATGGTTTCTATAGGTTTTAATATAAATATTCGATTTCATCACCATTCGTTTTATTTCACACAGACTTATGTCTTTCGTCTGGTCCACCATATTTTAGTTTATTACATTATTTATCTTTTTTTTTTATTTT
>NC_142945.1:10800549-10833049 GCF_046866305.1 Octopus bimaculoides | reverse complement strand
CCTCTACAACCACCACCACCACTACCGCCACCGCCACCACCACCACCACCACCACCACCACCACAACCACCACCAACCACGACAACAACAACATCAGAATAGAAATAAAGGCATCTTGTATGTGGTCGATCTAAATACTAGAAAAAGCAGCCGACTCTCCCTCAGATCGCACTCAGACGACTCTGAGAAGGGGACAGATGTATTTGTTTTAAGTAGTTCTTGAAACCCCCAAAAATGATGGGATGGTCATGCCTGGAATAACTTTAATTATAAGTCAGGTATATCCGGTTTGACCTAAGGTTTTGAAAAATAAAATCAACATATTCAACAAATATATCGATAACAACATCAGCAACAACAACTACACTAACATCAGCGACATGAATAACTGCAACAACAATAATACAATCAAAATCAACAAATCAACAACAACGTGAAAATAGTAATAACTACGTGATCAACAGCATCACCTACAACCGCCATTGCTGCTGCTACTGCTGCTGCTGCTGCTGTTAAAAATAACAAAATTTAGATCCTCCCCTCTCTCTCTCTCTCTCCCCGCTCTCAAAATAAGATTGCAGACTTTGTGTTAATTGTTTATCAATTTACACAATTCATCAATTATTTATTTGCTGCGTGTATGTGTGTTTGAAGGAGAGAGAGAGAGGTGGGGAGAGAACGAGTGAATGAATGAGTGAGTGAGTGAATATATGTGTGTGTGTGTGTGTGTGTGTGTGTGTGAATGTCATTGAGTGAATATCTGTATATGTGTCGATCGACCCCAGTGCTCAACTGGTACTTATTATATCGACCCCGGAAAGGATGAAGAGCAAACTAGGTCTTGGCTGGATTTGAACTCAGAACAGAACGCCGAACGAAATGTAGCTAAACATTTTGCCCGGCATGCTAACGATCCTTCCACTGCGCCGCCTTAAAATAAGAATGAAATAAAGAAACGATAATGAAAAAAAAAGAGCAAGAACTATTCTTTAATAACCACCGCGCAATAAAAATATCACAACTCATAACATTACATAATCAACAGCCAATACCATAACACATCCTACACAATTCACGCAACTCGTATTCAACGCTATTATCACCCAATAATATAGCGCAACCCACGCAGCTAGCACATTCGCTTATACAGTCACCAACACTACTCTTAAAACACCCAAACACCAGTCACGAAGCGCTCACCAAACGTAAACACTATTAAAAAAAACGATAACATAATTTACATGTGTGTGTGTGTGTGTGTGTGTGTGTGTGTGTAATGTTACTGCTATCAGGTGTTTTAGCGACGGACTGTGATTGTATGTGAATAACTGGTTTTTAAATGCTTTGACTTCCTGTCGCATTGGAGATCAAATGCATAACGTATTGGCATACTTCGTATCTAAAGTTTAATGAAACTGTGACATTGACAACCCACTGCTCTTATAATTACTTACACAGAGACAAAGCAAGACATTTTAAAGAAAGTATATACTCGATTGGAGGAGGCGCGTGGTTTAGTGGTTAGGGGCGTTGAACTCATGATCTTAAAATTGTGGTTTCAATTCCTGGACCGGGCGACGCATTGTGTTCTTGCGCAAAACACTTCATTTCATCTTGCTCCAGTCCGCTCAGCTGGCAAAAATGAGTAATCCTGCGATGGACCGGCATCTCGTCCAAGTGGGGAATGTATACGCCATGGAAACCAGGAAACAGGTCCTATAAGTCTTTACGACTCGAGAAAGACTTTCATCCTATCATGTTGATACCGGTACTTGATTTAGTGACTCCGGGAGATAAAAGGCAAATCTGACTTTGGCGTGATATGAACTCAGAACCCAAAGAGTGAGAGCAAATACTTCAAGGCTTTCCTTCAATACTCTTATGATTCTACTAATTGGCCTTGCTATTTATTAAAAGATAATGGGTTAGACACAAGACTAAGGTGTTGAGCTGGCAGAATCGTTAACGCATCTGAGAAAAAATTCTTATCACCGGTTTTTTTTCTGGCTCATTACATTCTGAGTTCAAATTCCGCCGAGGTCAGCTTTGCGTTTTAACCTTTCGCGGGGTGACATTATAAAATAAGTGCTGTAATCGGTTAACATGCTCACCCTAAAAATTGCTGGCCGTGTACCAAAATTATAAAGAATTTAGACTCAAGACTGACTATTTTTAGGGGAGAGTTATAGTTGAAGCCATCGACTGGTACATTATTTTATCACCTCCATCCCCACCCCTCCAAAAAAATGATGAAATGCAGGTTGACCTCGGCGAGATTTGAACTCAGAACGTAAAGTGCCTGTACAATTACTTTAAAATCTTCTTCTCCGACGCTCAAACGAATCTGCTCGATGAATACCTTTGTTTATTAAGTGATAATTCTCTCTACTATAGGCAGACGGCCTGAAGTTCCGGTGCTTATTTTATTGACCCCCGAAGAGGAAGAAAGGCGAAATCGACTTCGGTGTAATTTGAACGCAGAACGTAATGAACTGGAACAAATACTGCAAGGCATTTTTTTTTAAATGCTCAAATGATTCTTCCAGTTCACAGCTTTTATTTCTCGAATCATAATCTATGTTAAATTACTGATTATGATTATTTCCCTTTTAGTAGAAATCTTCATCGTTTCTTTTTATAAAGTTAACCTAGTGTTTCTTATGAGGTGGGAGAGAAAAGAGCGAGGGTGGAAAAGAGGTGGGCAAATTGCCATACTTAATAAAATTAAGTTGGCTTCCATCTTTTTAAACTTATCCAACATCATAGAAAAGAAAGCAGAATTTTTTAGTAGCAAATTATTCCGTCTACTCAATTAATAAAGAAAGTCTGTGAGGGATGCAAAAAAATTCCACTAATATATTTTGGCGGGAGTTTATTATTAATATACACCAGTTGAAGAACCGTCGAATTAACCCAGCTTTGATTAATCTGTCTGCGATAGAAATAGGCTGATTGCCAATTCCCTCAACAAAACAAAAAAGTTACCAAAATAAATGAATTAAGTGTAATATTTTTTTTACTTGTTTCTGTCATTGGACTACGGCCATGCTGGGGCACCGCCTTCAAGACCTTTTGTCGACCCCAGAACTTATGCGTTTTTTTAAAAGTCTGGTACTTACTGTATCGGTCTTTTTTGCCGAACTGCCAAGCCACGGTGACGTAAACAAGCACCAACACCGGCTGTCAAGTGATGGGCGTATGTGACACGATGACACACACGCACACACACACACACACATGTATATATATGCGATGGGCTTCAATACAGTTTCCATCTACCAAATTCACTTTCAAAATATTGGTCAGCCCGAGGCTATAGAAGAAGACACTTGCCCAAGGTGCCACGCAGTGGGACAGAACCCGAAACCATGTGGTTGCAACGCGAGCTGCTTAAACTACACAGCCATGCCTGCACCTAAAACGAAACTTTCCACTGAAAAGGGAAGAGATCTAGAATCATATAATTCTGAAGAACTGAGTGGTCTTTAGAGCGTAAGAATTATGTATTCTATTCTCAATAAAGTTATTTCATTTCAACTTTTCACGTCTCATATTAATCTAATTTCATAAACTAACACATCATTTTGGTTTTGAAAAACTTCACTTTGAATTGAACACACCATTGATACTAATATAGTTTTCCTTCATAAGTAGAATTCCCATTGCTCTACTGAAGAAGTTGATAAAGCTGAAACACATCTGTAAGAAACAGCGGCATTCTTTAAAAACTTCCAATATAGATTAATTTTAGGGCGGCGAGCTGGCAGAATCGTTAGCACGCCGAGCGAAATGCTTAGAGGTATTTCGTCTACCGTTATGTTCAGATTCCGCCGAGGTCGACTTTCTCTTTCATTCTTTCGGGGTCGATTAAATAAGTACCACTTACGCACTGGAGTCGATGTAATCGACTTAATCCCTTTGTTTGTCTCCTCTATGTTTACAGTCCTGTGGGCAAAAAAGAAATAACTATAGATTAATTTTGTTTTGATTTTTCTTTTCCAACTTAATAAAAACTATTGCAAATTATTCATAAAAATATTATTACTACAAACTGTTTATTTCATGATAATTAATTTCTCTCGGGAAATGAATTCTAGGGTAATTTAAACCAACCATGATTGGAAAAATCTGACCTGCTTTTAAAGCTGTCGAGCAGTTGAACACTCTATATGAAGATAATCAAATAACACGAAGAATTTCTGTGCTAAGACGTTTTTACGATTAATCAAAAATATGTGTTAGTCTCGTTGCATTGAATGTTGCTTAGAAAATTAATCGCCTCTACCATGAAATCATCACCATCATCTTCATCGTTATTATCGTGTGAAAGAGTAGCACACGCTGTCAAAGTGACACTGGGGTACGAAGCCTAATATACACATGATTACACGTTCTGTAAGAGTACGCCAGACACATACATCACAACTATATGTGCGCGACATGGTGATCTCATATGAAGATAAACAGCTTATGGCCTTGCAGGTGGAGCCCAGTTACGGCTCATCCTGATCGAAAGGTCTCCGAATAAGTATTGTTTAAGGATAAGGAAAGAAACACCCATGTTTCCAGAGGTGAATTATTCAAACTCCATAGAATTTCTCTCAACACATGGCTATGATGCTCTCCGACTACTCCTGCTCGTGATCAGAGATGCACATATTGTCAGCCACCAAGGGACATACTCAACGGGTTAAGGTTAAACAAATGACAAGCAAATCTGTGGTATTAAGCAGAATATTTGCTGTAGCCCATCTTTTATACCAAGACAAAACGTATACATGATAACACTTCTAGTCAGTTAAGATCAAAAGCCATGAGAGCCACTGCCTGGTACTGTATCAGGGCTATTATTATTATTATTATTATTATTATTATTATTATTATTATTATTATTATTATTATTATTATTATAGCCTTGCTTTCAGTTTGAATTACATTTTAACTTATTCCATTAATTTTACTTTTTCAATCGAGACACTGTGTGTGTGTGTGTGTGATGATGATGATGATGAAAGAAAAATCAGATAGATAGTTATATACATGTGTATGGGAGCACATTTTTTTTCTCCAAATTTTTGGCAAATTTTTCTTGAAACTATCGACTTCTTCCATTCTGGAAGGGTAAATGATGGCGGCGACGGTGATGGTGAAATAATGATTTTTTTTTCTTTTTTTCTTTTACATTTTTTTTTCATCGATTTGAAAATTTATATGAATACTCGTCAGTTAATTGGAAATGAAGTATGGGTGATTGACTTTTGTTTGATTCTGTTTCTAATTGTCTTGGTTCTCTGTAATCTATTTTATTTATGTTTGTATTTTGTAATTCTTTTTCCTTCGCCTTTGCCTTCCTTTGAAACCCAAAATATTCGACTGAAATTCGGTTTAGTTAAGGCCTCGGGAGGACTGTGTCTTTGTTCAGCGAAGCGTAAATTGATTAAACGAGAAGAGCGAAGGAGAAAGAGCAAGAAAATGAGAGAGAAAGAGAGAGGAACACACACACAGAAAGAGAAATAGAGAGAAATAGATACAGACAGACAGACAGACAGACAGACAGTGTTGTCTCAGAATTTGATCGTAATTTGATGAGTTCAAGGATGTTTTTGTGTCGGTTCCATAGATAATTGTCCGATTTGTTCCAGTTTGATCAGATCAACAGGAAAATCAACACATGTTAAAACAGTGTAAGGGTACAAGGTGGACCGTCTTTAAATACCCATGAGTTCCATCTGTCGGGTACACCTGGTGCCTTTAGTAGTGTCCACTCGGTTGCAAGCATTCGGTACAGGTTTCTGGTTTGAAAATACCATCCCCTTTCTCTCTCCCACCCGCCATGTAAAGGACCATAAGTACTGCCTTCCCTATTGATTAAAAGACATAAAATAAGAAAATAAATACCCATGTTTTGCACAAGTCTTTGGATAAATCAACTCAAAGACAGAAGATACTTACGATAAGTACTGCGCAGTTGTATCGATCCAGAGACTTCAAGCTTGAAAAGCGACCTTCCGAACCAGTCGGCCAAGCTGCCTCCATATAGTGAGATATACGCTTGCATATAATAGGCTTCGGTTTAGATTACGGTTTTGGTCAGTGGTAAAAAATAAACAAGAAAATAGGTAATGGCTCCGTCTCACGTATTTAGAGCAATGAATGTAACTTTAAATCATGCCGAGGAATCTTCGTTAGAAAGAACGGAAATTGATTGTCAAGGTCTAATAGAGGATATCGAATTGTGATATCCGTACACTACCTAAATACATACATAACATAACAGACAGATGGATGCATACATACATATTACGCAAAGATACTTACATACACTTACATACATACATACACTTATGCATATATGTCAGTGCTTATGAATATGTATATATGTATATGCGTGTTTGCGTGTTATGTGTGTGATGAGTCACGCAACTTCACGTCCTTCCTTCGATTCACTTTGTTTTTCCAGACATTTTGAATGCTAAGACGTAAATTGCTGGAGACAGAAATAAGATAGCAATATACTTGCAGGTGTCGTCAGCGTCGTCGACGACATCATTGTTAGTGCCATTGTTGTTGTTGTCGTTGTTATTATCGTCGATGTCGTTCAGCAACACATTAACCCTGATCGAGCAGAACTTTAGTCAAAGGTGTTCCATTTGTGATCATCATTCCTTATTTTCATACATGTCATATCCTGGATTAAAGTTCTATCCAAGATGTCCGTTCCCATCTAATCCATTTTTTCAGACGGTAGCATGTGATTTGAAGGCGATTTAGTTGCTATTTTTATCAGGTTGAACTATCGAATTTTAGCTGATTCAAATATCAGTTAGATATTGAATTGGTTGAATATTCTTTTCTACTCTAGGCACAAGGCCCGAAATTTTGGGAGGAGGGGGCCAGTCGATTAGATCGACCCCAGTATGCAACTGTCACTTAATTTATCTGTGTGTGTGTCTTTGAGTCTGTAATTGTCCCCCACCATCACTTGATAACCGATGTTGGTATGTTTACGTCTTCATAACCTAGCGGTTCGGCCAATGTGACCGATAGAATAAATACTAGGCTAATCAAAAAATAAGTCCTGGGGTCGATTTGTTTGACTAAAACCCCTGAAAGCGGTGCTCCAGCATGGCCACAGTCAAATGACTGAAACAAGTAAAGGCATAAGAATTAACAGTACAAATCATGTCGGTTCATAAGGCGAAGTGCAGCAACTGTTTGTTGCCTTAAATTCGTCCCAGTTCCTTAGTGATACGCAGAACGCGTAGGCGAGAAGTAGAGCGAGTAACAAACAATACAGTCAATGAAGCGAAGTTCTAAAATCCATTCCTGCGGATTAATTTCCATTTCGTAGTAACGAAGCCAATGCAGTTCAGAGTTTCTTCACAGAATGTGATGAGGCATTTCGGAGTTGACTTCCTTTGATCACCAATTTATTGCTCCCTGTGTGTGTATGTGCATGTGTGTTATTCTACTCCATTACATTTAGTTTGAATTTCACATCATACGAGATCTTCCTTCTGTTCTACGACATAATATTTGTTTTTGAATAGGCTTACAGTTTATAAACTGATGAAAAGCAATAAATTAGATTTTTTAAATGACTGACAATAACTGCAAACTTAAGAGTGAAAAAAAAACCCCAATGACGTTGTGTTTTTTATTGCATCTCAGTTGCTATATATACTTAACGTTAAATTAACTTATCCACTAATAGCTGCAAACGCTGTAAACGTAATTTCAGTCACACATTCTTTTGCTGATGCATAGTTTCGTAACCCTATCGTTTGAAAGATTTTTTTCTCGCTGGAAAGAGCTGTTTACATTACTCCGTAACAAAAACACAGTGATCCTAAACGAAGTAGTGTTTGCTTAGATTATCAGTCAAGGAAATGGATTACTAAGCAGGAAGAAATAAAAAAGAAGAAACCAATTTTAGAAATTCATGGAGTCTTTTTAATGTTGATCCGTCGTTTATTTCTTGTAATATGATCATAGACGGACGCTTGTCTATCTATAGTTCCAATTCTCTATAGAACGTTTAACTGTCATCGGGAAAAAAGCTAAGAAGTTTGCTTCCCAACCACTTGGTTCCAGGTTCGGTCCCACAGCGTGGCACCTTGGGGAAGTGTCAAAGCCTTGTGAGTGGATTTGATAGACGGTAACTGAAAGAAACCCGTCGTATATGTATGTGTGTGTGTGTGTGTTATTTCTTCACTACCCACAAGGGGCTACACACAAAGGGGACAAACAACGACAGACAAACGGATTAAGTCGATTATATCGACCTCAGTGCGTAACTGGTACTTATTTAATCGACCCCGAAAGGATGAAAGGCAAAGTCGACCTCAGCGGAATTTGAACTCAGAACATAAAGACAGACGAAATACCGCTAAGCATTTCGCCCGGCGTGCTAACGTTTCTGCTAGCTCACTGCCTTGTGTGTGTGTGTGTGTGACCACTGTTTGATAATCGGTTTACGTCCCTGTAACTTAGAGGTTTGGCAAAAGAGATCGATAAAATAAGTATGAGGCTCTACCAAAAATAATAAGCACTGGGGGCGATTCGTTCGACTATTCTTCAAGGCGATGTCCTGGCATGGCCGCAGTCTAATGACTGAAACAAGTAAAAGACGAAAGGTAATCAGGCCTGAAAATTTGGCAGAAGGGTCAGTCGATTACATCTACTCCCACTGCTAAACTTCTGCTTATTTTATCGACCCCGAAAGGAATGTCAGCATATGATGGAATTTGAACTCAGAACCTAAAACCGGAAGAAATACCAGTAAGCATCTTTGTCTGGCATGCTTACGATTTTGATAGCTCACTGCCTTGATGTTAGACAAAAATTTTGATATTGTTGTATTTTGGGACGGTCATTCTTTTCTTTTCTTTTTGTCAAATAAACACACGCACTATATACATTTTATTCGTCACTCGTTTATCACTGTTCTTATTTTAACTCATGTCCATTGTCCGGAAATCTTTCGTCACACATCTGTGACCTCTTCAGCGACACTTTTCGTGTGTGCTCTTGCTCCACTTACTCCATTACACTTGCTCCAATATTAAATCTTTTATATTAATCTTTTTAATCAATTTTGTACAGCAGCGATTGAAAATACAATTTTACTAAGCAAATATTTGTCATAAATGCCGCCATTTCACCGAGGCACAGTGATACACTTGCATCACGATTCGTCGTGATTTTTTGTTTTTTTTTTCAAAAAAACCTCAGAGCCTTAATCAGAGTGGAAAATTCCCGTTTTAGAAGCGGAAAGCAAGTCTAAATATATTTTTGTAAAACTAAATAGCTTTTTTTCCCCAGCAAAACCAATTATGTTTTTGCTATTTTTCTTTTTCAGTAAAACTAAATATGTTTTTGAGCAAGACTAAATATATATTCTCGGCCAGACTAAATATGTTTTTTCGGGAAGACTAAACAGAATTTTGAGCAAAGCATAAATAGAATTTGTCAGCAAAACTAAATGTATTTCATCAATGTCATAAATGTTGAATATGCATTCACTGTGCATTAAAAAAAATCTCTACGCAACTAAGTGTGTCTATTCTATCTCTGACATGCCCTTTACATTAGTGTTCACATATAGGTGGGCAGGTGGTGATGCTGTAATAATTTAAAAGGCGTCGGACAAATTTCTCTGTTTAATATAACTTAGGTAGGTGGAAGCGACGAACTGGCAGAATCGTCAGCACGCCAGGCAAAGTGGCTCCTCTCGAAAGAGTTGATTTTTACCTTGAATTAGAAAGAATAGGTTACTTATCAAATATTTAACATTGTTAATTCAGGGAACATTAAAAAGATAATAATTCACTAACTAGAAATTATAATTATGCAGTTAAAAAGAATAGCAGCATTAATGGTGATATTGATTTTATGATTTATATTACTTTAATTAATATGACAAGTACAGGAGATAAATGAGGGCATGCTTCGCTCTTATTATGGTCTCGTCAGGGAAGCATAGACTTCACCGTATTTTGCATCATGCGTACATATATATACTTACATACATACACACAGTCTTATACATATGCGTGCAGGTTTGCTTACATACATACATAAATACATAAATACATACATACGTGTGTGCGTGTGTGTGTGTGTGTGTGTGTGGTGGGGTAGACAACGGGCTTTCGTTCATTTTTTCTGTGTACGAAATTCATCGAAATGTGTGTGAGCGAAATACCCACGTGTAGGAAATGCCCACGGTGCGAAACTAGAACCACGTTGTTGCGAATTGACCTTCTTAACGGCACAGCTATGACCATGATCTACTTAATATATCTTAAAGTTACGTCACTCTATCTTATGGACATTGACAGGCTCCATATCCTACCAAGAACTAATTGTCTTATTTTTCCTCTGTCGATATGTAATGGTCGATACCTATAAATTGTAAATCATCAGTGTTGTTATTCATTGATTCCTTAACAAGATATTTAGTTTATGTAAAATGTTTCGACGTATCGACCTATCGATCTTCGTTGAAACTGACAATGAATGCCTTCTAAATCGATAAGTATTTATCTTAGATGTTTACCCATCGGGCTCGTCACTGTCTCCCCCACCACACACTTTCTCTCTCTCTCTCTCTCTCTCTCTCTCTCTCTCTCTCTCTCTCTCTCTCTCTCTCTCTCTCCCTCCCTCTATCTATCTATCTATCTATCTATCTATCTGTCTGTCTCCTCATTCTTTGTCGCTTTTTTTGTTGTCTTGTATGTGTGCTCAACTGTGAGTTTTGTGTGTGTGTGCGCGCACGTTGTGCGTGTGTGTGCGTGTGTGTGTGTGTGTGTGAGAGAGAGAGAGAGAGAGAGAGAGAGAGAGAGAGAGAGACAGACAGACAGACAGACAGACAGAAGAGAGAAAGTGTATATATATATGAGGAAAAAGCGAGAGAAAGAGATAGACAGACAGACAGACAGACAGACAGACAGACAGACAGACAGACAGACAGACTGTGAATGTCTATGAACGACAAAGCTTGTGTATGCGTGTGTACTTGTATATGATAGAAACAAATCCTCGCATGTTTGTGTGTGTGCGCGTGTGTGAGAGAGAGATAGGGAGAGAGAGGGGGAGTGACAGAGTGAGAGAGAGGGGAAGGGAGAGGAGAGAGAGAGAAAGAGTGACAGAGAGGGAGAGAAAGAGAGAGACAGGCAGACTGACGGACAGGCAAGCCGACGGACAGACAGACAGACAGGCAAAATGTGATTGCGAATGAACGAGAGCGTGTATGTGCTTGATAGTTTCTGACATGACAGGGTGTGTTTGTGTTTGTGTGTGTGTGTGTGTGTATGTGTGTGTGTATGTGTGTGTGTGTATGTGCATTTGTGTGTATGAGGGTGTGCGTGAGGGAGAGAAAGAGAGAAAGAGAGGGAGAGAAAGAGAATGGCAGAAAAATACTAATTAAATCACATCAATAACATTGTTGTCTGTTATTAATAGTCAAATAACTAATGAACTGAGGAACCAACCAACCATCCAACCAACCAACCAACCGTAAAATAATGTAACAAACAATTAACTAATCAAACATTAGTTCTGTATCAACAAACATGTCACGTGGCTAACGCAGTATTCTAGACTTGTGTCAACTGGCAACAACATACACACACATACACACACACACACATACATACATACATACATACATACATACATACATACATACATAGCTACTCTGTTCAGATTACAAGTTCAGGTTTATACCTGTAATTACTGGAGCACTGGGACATGTAGCACACTGCCTAAATATCAATCTTGAGAAAATTGGCTTCTCAAAACCAAAAAGGAGAAAGCTGATTCGAAAACTACAGATCCAAACCATCACTGGAACTGTAAAAATCTGTAAAGCTTTCCAGAAGTTTAGCATTTAAGTATATATGAGCATGTTTAGATATGCAAGTATATGCATGAGAATACATACATAAAAAAACATGCAAAGTTGCACATATACATACATACATTAATGAATACAAAAGTACTTGATGTTGTTGAAATTCCAATGAAAGAGCCTTGGATCTAGATCAGAAACCGGCTCTATGCACTTTCTCTGAAAATAAAAGAGAGAGTACGGTAGGTTACAATTTGTTCAAACGTCACCAACCTTATCGTACCATAGCAAAATAATATTATATATACAGATTATATCTTCGATGTTGTTCTGTAGTTAAGATCGTTTGCTTTTTAAAATACAGAGAAAAATATTAGATAAAGTCTCTAAAGATAAGAAGAGGTGACAAGTGTATAAGAAAGAATATAGTTTTCGTACGTGTCGTCTTCTATGACAACACCTTCAATATTAACTTTGTAGATTTTACACCATCTCAAGAAGCAAGCACTTCAGAAAGCGAGGAAAAAAATGCTATTTCAAAAGAAATTATGTATATCGTGGACTTTTGTAAACTGCCACCAATCTTGGTTTTCAAAATAACTTCGGAATTATCACGGATACTACTGTGTAATATTATGTAATATAATACGATCGATATTGACATTCACTAATCTTGCTTACGCCAAAGACATACATACATACATACATACATACATACATACATACATGCACGCATACATGTAGACATGCAGACGGACAGATATACACTCATATATACATACATATGCACAGATGTACACACATATATAGAGTTATATATAGGTTTATACATACAGGCATACATACAACGTACATAGATACATACATACATACAAACTGTATCGGTGTCTGTGATCGATCCTCTAAGTCACAGGAACGTAAAGAACCCAACACCCCACTGACCCCACTTCAGGTTCTCTATAAAGGTAGTGGTGTGAGGAGGGGAGGGAAGAGGAGACCAAGGCGTTATCCTCAAATCGGAGATCTAAATGGTTGTAAAAAGGACCAAATGATGGTGTTAAACCGGGCGATAGTCTACGTCTTCGACCAAATGACAGAAGCTGTTCATATGAAAGGTTCCCAAATAGTTTCCCCCTCTACAAAAATTTCACTCACAGGGCTTTTCTCGACACACATCTACGACAGAAAGACATTGTGCTTAAGGTGCCGTGCAGTAGGTTCGAGCTATCGAACCAGACACCACGAAGCGGCAAACAGAACTTCTTAACCACATAGCAACGCTTGCAGCCATTGCGTTTTAAACGCAGTGTTTTGTTAGCAAGTCTCTAGGAATATCCGTCGAAGTAATAAGTAGTAATCGATAGCTACGTGTGTGGGTCGATATTCCAGAGCATTTATCTGCAACCTGATAAGAAATCTGGAATCTATTATGCAGTTAATGCTGGAAATAATACATAATATCTAAATACTTTTTTCCCGTAGAGCATATTTATCTTCAGACACGGTGAATTAATTTACCTAAGTCCACCAATCATATGTGTGTGTATATATAGGCATGCATACATAAATACATACATACTTACACACACACACATATATATATATATATATGTATATATATTATATATACATATATACATGTATATACATATATATATATATATATATATATTTATATATATACACACATATATAGATATATATGCCTATACATATACATACGTATATATACATGCATATATATATATGTGTAATTATATATATCAGGATATATACACTATCTACACACATATATACATACATATGCGTATATAAAGATATATATATATATATATATATATATATATATATATATATATATGTATCCATGAATGCATGTATTATGTATTATGTATCTATATGTGTGTGTATGCGCTCGCATGCACGTGTTTGTGTGTGTGTGTGTGAGAGAGAGAGAGTATGTGCGTGTGTGCGCGCGCGTGTTCATGAATGGTGTCTGCTATTTCCTGTTTCGGTGATAAAATGCTCAAGCGAGGGTCATTAAATAGTAAATTGGAACAACATTGCCATGACCAGGAGTAGAAAATCTCTCTTGAATAATTTAATAATGCACAAATGTAATTCAGAATACCAATTCCATTTTTCTCATTCTATTTTTTATACTATTTATATATATATATATATATACAAATATGTGTGTGTGTGTGTGTGTGTGTGTGCGTGCGTGCGCGCATATGAATACTACTACTACTACTACTCCTACTACTACTACTACTACTACTACTACTACTACTACTACTACTACTACTACTACTACTATTACTAATAATAATAATAATTAGCTAGGCAGAAGACAAAACGTAAATCGTTCGAAGATTGCCAATCTGAGTAATTCGAGGTGAAACTCTTCATCTCAATGGAGGTATGATATTCTCGAAACAAAAATCACACTTGCCGATACGGATATACAATAGTATCTCCGGAGAGTTCTGAAAACAGCTGGATAGTACATATATATATGTATATGCATGTTAATTTCAAGGATTCCTTAAGAATCGAGGCGTGTAAGACATCAACAATTGGCACATACAATAAATCATTATAAACAGATCGTGTTGTTCAGATATTATTCGACCACGAAGTGCGGAACCATGGGTTGGGAAGCAAGCTTCTTACCACACAGCCAATCCTGCAGCCATATGCGCACACAAATGTAATGTTTATATAATTGTATCAAGTTTCACTTTTCCATGCTTGCATGGCTTAGACAGATTTCATTAAGGCAAATTTTCTATGGCCAAAATCTCATTTTGTCAGCAACGAAGAGTTGCTTTCAGTCTCTCACCACTCAGACGGCTTTGGTCGGGTCGGGGCTATAGTAGTAGACATTTACCTATGGTGCCGGATTGTGGGAGTGAACCTAAACAACATGGTTGGTTAGCATGCTTCTTAACCACACAGCCATACCTGCGCCTATACATATATTTTTTCATACTAAATCAAATATAGGTAACCACAAACAACTGCTAACGAATGTATTGTTTTTATTTGTTGTTTTCAGCCATGTGATCAGCTAGGGTGTTCTGAACTACGTCTGAGCATTGGATGAATATAGAAAAATGAAATAGAAAATATACCTGAACTCTTTCTACATTTTCCCATTGTCTCACGTTGTTTAATCTCAATAATAGTCTTAATAACCTATCTAGACGTACTTTGTATTACTTGATACATTTTCTTTAGTCATTCATATCTAATCGATCAGGAAATTGGTACATTTGCTATTTCAGGAATTATTTTGCTGTATAGAAGACCAAATGTTAACTAACGAGTATTTGTCTGGTACCAAACTCTCGTTTTTGTTGACGATGAACAGACATTTTTTCTTAAAATTTTATTCTGTTTGTTCTATTTAAACCTCATTACAACCATTACATGTTATTAATGGCAAAAGTCAGCTGATGCTCACAAGATTATTTATGATAACACGAAGTTAGGTGGATATCAGTCGCTTTTCGAGTAACTGTATTTTGAAATATAAAGCACGATATTTGTAACAAAAATATGCTTGGGCATTCATTCAAATGAGAAAATGCATATCTGTAAAAGTTTCATGTTTATATATATAATTCTAAATTATGTATCGTTAAATAAAAGTGTATTTGTGTGTGTGTTTGTATGTGTTTGTGTGTGTATTCCACATTTTCTTACAACACCCATAGTTTCACCTATTAAAAGTTCACTACAGGGAAATGAAAATCCTTAGGCACTTCAGTGCCTAAGGATTTTTCATACGGAAGGAATTCATTTCCTGTGAAATATTTCGATTTATCTACTTATACGTATGTATACGTATATGCATAACAATTTGTCAGAGTGTCAATCTGTCATTTTCTTTCCTGTATGTGTTATCTTTTCGTTATCTGTATATATCAGCATGTCTCTCTGTCTTTATATACTATATATTTGTCTAGACAGATACATACAGGTATAACGAGAAAATAGATCAGCATAGAATATCTTATATAAGTATTTAGACAATAGATAGATAGATAGATAGATAGATATAAACATGTAGATAAATAGGTAGATAAGTAGGTAGGTATGTAGGTAGGTAGATAAATAGGTAGGTGGTAGATAGATAGGCAGACAGACAGACAGACAGACAGACAGACAGGTAGGTAGGTAGGTAGGTAGATAGATAGATAGATAGATAGATAGATAGATAGATAGATAGATAGATAGAAGAAAATAGGTCAATATAGTATCTACAGATAGAGAGAGGCTTACATTCCGACATGTAGCTAAATTGACATGTATATGTATATAAATAGACGTATAGAGAGAGTTCACCGGAAATGAATTTCTTCCGTATGCCTGTCTTACCGTTTAGTAAAATTTAGTCTGTCTCTGTGCATTTATATGTGTATATATGTATTTGTGTGAAGATGAATATATGTGGTTCAGGTGGTAGAATTATATCGACGCTCAGCTTCATGCCTATCTGGTAAGCTTCGTAGCTTTTGGCTATGACGCCTTTGTTCATCACTTGACACCACTTTGCATATAGAGTTGAGATACATGCCAGAGCTATAACAGAAAAGCAGATTTTGTACAACGAAGGCTTCACTTAATACAGAGCATTTATTTATTTATTCATTTATTTTTCTTTCTAAGTAATGGATTTAGTTTCCAGTCTCCAGAAACCTCACAAAACCCGGAGGCGTGAGTTAAAGCATGCTCATTATTAATGCGTTGATTTCGGCGTTTGAATTCAGAAGGTTGTTCTCTCGCTAATAATCGCTTCTAAATTAGACAGATCATCAACATTTAAGGGAAGAGCTCAGGCGATGTAATCGACCCTGTTATTAGAATGGTGCTTAATTTTATTGACTCCGAAAGTATAACAAGCAAATTGATGTCGGTGGGATGGAACTATATATATATATCAAAAGGATGTGTTATGATACTATTCCACATATACAAAACCAACCATAACACCAATCCAACATGCCGCCATCATCAGCTGCCCCACGGATATCATTATGGTTTCGACACCTCGGCAGTACCATTCAATCCGGTGGTGTCAACAGCACAAAAATAAGTGTTGTTTAGGAACAAACATACCAAAGAAGCCACAACTTACAAACACATTTACCTTATGTACAACACTATCGGTAAATAAATTCAATAAGTAAATCTATAACCGACTCCTAAATATCTATCTATTTTTCTATCTACCTACCTATCTATCCAGCTATCCATCCATCTATCTATCTATCTATCTATCTATCTATCTATCTATCTATCTATCTATCTATCTATCTATATATATATATATATATATATATATATATATATATATATATATATATATATATATATATATATATATGTATATATTTATCTATCTATCTACCTACCTACCTATCTCTCTCTCTCTCTCTCTCTCTCTCTCTCTCTCTCTCTCTCTATATATATATATATATATATATATATATATATATATATATATATATATATATACATATACACACACACACACATACGCTTGCATATATATTCATGTATGTATGTATGTATGTACGTATGTGTGTGCATGTCCGTATGTTTAAGACGGTGCTCCAGCATGGCCGCAGTCAAATGACTGAAACAAGGAAAAATTAAAGATATGTATTTATACACACACACACACACACACACACACACACACACACACACACGTCGCTTGTATACATTCGTTCAGGTACCTAAACGGGGCGCGTGCAATGAAAGAAACTTGTAATGTCTGCATAAATCTTACCTTCATTATTTGCGTTTATATTAAAATCTCTCCTTTCCTCCCTCTCTCTCTCTCTCTCTCTCTCTCTCTCTCTCTCTCTCTCTCTCTCTCTCTCTCCTCCAATCAGGCATAGAAACAACGTTTACACGAGCAATTGAAATAAGAACCAACCATGAGACTGCTAATAAGTCTCGCGATAATCTCGCTGGTAGTGATGGTATGTTGCAGTCATCCCATGGAAATGAGAAAAAAGAAAGACGGCGATGAGAAGGCAATGCCACTCAATACTGACAGAAACAGCCACGCAGGTAACGCTATTTATTATTCTACATATTATTCTACATATTTCAGTTATTGGACTGCGGTCATGCTGGAGCACCTCCTTGCAGGGTTTCATTTGACCAGCTTAGCCACCAATAGGTTTTATTGTTTTTTCCAAGTTTAGTACGATGTATATATATACATACATACATAAAGGGTGCGATGAGTAAGTTGTCGCCATTTTATATATTTAATTTTGCGCAAGCGTATTCTTTGTTTTTGATTTTGTCAATATAATAGGCATTCTATGATGGGCACCGTCTGTGAGAAAAATAGCACCATGACGCAATTCATTCTGCCAGAAATTTGGAAACGACATGCTGTACTTCTTGGCATTCGCACCGGAAGCTCCAATACGAACATGTACCGAAAGTGATAAAAAGCAAACATCCAACCAGCATCATGGTGTTCGAAGGGATCACTAGTGACGGCGAAGTTATGCCTCTATTCATCTTCCCACACGGCCTCAGACTCAACCCGGAGGCCTACATCAAGTGCCTGGAGGAGATAGTGCTGCCCTGGATCAAGAGGGTGGATGCTGGAAGACCCTGTGTCTGGCAACAGGACTTTGCACCATGCCACACAAGCAGGAGAATTCAATCATGGCTGTCAGATAATTTCTGTGACCACATCTCTCCTAACATCTGACCACTTAACTCCTCAGACTGCACCCCGCTTGGTTATTATGTATGGAACGCAGTTGAGCGAGAGACCAACAAAACTCCTTGTAACACCAAAGATGAACTGGAGGCAAGAATCATGGCAGTATTCACCAACTTAAACAAGGAGACTGTCCAGAAGAGTTGCGGGAGGTTCCGAAGTTGTCTGGAGGCCGTGGTTGAAGGCAATGGCGATTTTATTGAATAAATTGGCTCTTTAGCATTTCCAGATATTTTTATGTAATTTTGGTAAATATATCATAAAATGAGATGTCAGTGTTATTTTCATTTTTGCGTAATTTAGACGACAATTTATTCACCGCACAAGGCCATTTTCTCGGTTTTTGTGACGTCGAAGGGTTACTCATTTTTGCCAGCTGCGTGAACTGGGACAATGAGAACTTACTGAAGAACACACGCATAGCCCGATCCAGCAATGGAAACAATATTACGACTATGGCTGCAAACCTTAACCACTAATCACACGTGTGCGCGCACGCACACACATATGCATATAAATATGTGTGTGAGTGCGTGTGGATGTGTTTGTACGTATGTATATGTATTTTCACAGCGCCTCCGTCTGTCATATTCACTCATATGGCAATAATCAGCTCAAGGCTTTAATTGCAGAAGACACTCAAAATGCTACGCAGAAGATCCGAACCCCAAAACGTGTGGTTACAAAGTGGAATTCGTAAACTACAGACCCATGCCTGCACCTATGCCTAAATAAATAAATAAATAACGAAACAGTATGGCCAATGCTGAAATTACTTAAATCACAGGTCTTACTCGACCTTCACTAATCTATGACAAAACAAAGACAAACTAATACTTTCGTTAACTCATTTTCCTGATAAGGACGTCTGTCTGAACTACAAAAACATACCATTTTCTTTCCGGCTAACTACTAACATGAAGATTTATGTCTAATCTTGCCAATCAAGAGGAAATAAAGAAGGCCATCAACACTATCCTTCAAAAGATTAGATAAATGCCACACTCTGATAAAGAAAAAATAAAAGATCTAATTTTCTTTATAAATTGATAGGGGAAAAAAAAACTCAAAATCGATACATTTTATCTGTTTGAGGAAACTAATTTGCGATGCAGTATCTAGTTTTATCCTGAAATTAGAAAACATAGCGTGGTGTGGATGATAATTCCCAAAGATATTTGCAGCGAATCGATTCTTTATCTCCTATGATATTACCTTTCATTTATTTCAGTCATTGGACTGCAGCCATGCTTGAGCGCCACCATGGTACGGCATCGCCATACTATGGCACTGCCATGCTGTGGCACTGTCATGCTGCGTCACTGAAATGCTGTGGCACGGCCTTGTACTGGTTTAATTAAACGACTTGACTCCAATATTTATTGTTGTTTCTTTAAGCCTGGCACTTATTTTATTGGTCGCTTTCTTGAACTGCTAAGTTACAGGAACGTAAGTAAACCAACAACAGTTGTCAAGCGATGTTGGAGACAAACATGAACACAAACATACTCACATAGATACGCATGCACACACACACACACACACACACACACACACACACATATATATATATATATATATATATATATACACACATACATACATATATATATATAAACACAAACACAAAAACACACAACGACACACAGAAACACGACAGGCTTCTTTCAGTTTCCGTCTACCAAATCCACTCACAAGGTTTTGGTTGGTCCGAGGCTATAGTAGAAGACACTTGCCCAAATTGTCACGCAATGAGCAGTGGCTTTGAACCCGGAACTATGTGGTTGGCAAAGAGGCTTCTTACCACTCAGCCACGTCTATATGTAATAGTTGAATTATAGATTATGCAGTTTATTGTGTTTTGTTATACGCGTGATCCCCCGGTCTATGGGAGAAACTTGTGTTGCATGATAGCAGTTCGTAGTGCAAAAACTGTCGAGGATGGTTATTTTAGACTATTGAGTGTTATTTGAGACAGAGGTTAGGCTGCCATTTTTAGCAAGTCGACTCATTTTGTTGAGGTTCCCATGCCAGCTTGTTATTCTGTATGATTGAGTAAGAATTTCGATCCTTCGACTGTGGTTCCATTTGTGGTCCTCTCATCTTCTTGCAAACCTGGCAACCGGTATAAAGATTGCCTCATTGACTCGTTGCTATTTTGTGCTATTGTTGCAAATGTTGTTATTATTGTTTCACTTGAATTTGTAGTCATTGCAATAGTTGAAATTATTATAGATGTTGCTTTGTTCTTGCATTTGTTTTTGCCTCGTTTTGTTTTTTATTTTTCTTTGCCATTTTTACTTTTTGCTGCTGCTGCTGCTGCTGTTGAGGATGTCTTTATTCTACTTTTGTTGATTTGCTGTTGCTGTTGCACTCGTAGTAGCGATGCTGATGTAGGCTGTTGCAAATATTATTGCAGCTGTTATCGTTTCTGTGATTTCGTGTTTCCTATCACTTTTCATAACAATAATAATAATGATAACAATAATAATAACAACAACAACAATAATAATAGTAATAATCATAATAATAATATTTGTTGTTGTTACTACTACTACTACTACTACTACTACTACTACTACTACTACTACTACTACTATTATTATTATTATTATTATTATTTTATTTCGTTTTTTTATTTATTTGGCATCTAACTGAATCAATAGAACAAGACAGGGATTGGAAGAAGCAGACGAAATGAGTTTGAAGAACATTCAAAGCTTTGGATTAGTCGACAAGAGAATCCGGATGTTGTAGTTATTGTTGTTGATGTTGTTTTGCTACTGTTGTTGCGTGCTGCTGTTGTTGTTGTTGTCGTCGTCGTTGTTGTTGTTGTTGCTGGTGGTGGTGGTGGTGGTGGCAGCATGGTTTTCATCTTAAAGCTATTAATATTTCTGCAAAAACGAAAGCTACCAATCAAACATAATATATCAACTAAAACCACATTTCATTGAATAAATTCTTGCACAAATTTTTTTTATCCTCACACACATTTTAAGACCTGATGAGAATGTGTAATAAATACAATCTCTGGCTGAGAAGGCCTAATAAGATTGAAATATATATGGATTTATCATTGTACCAACCAAAAATCACATTGCCCCACCCACTATGTATCGCTATTTAATTTTTAGCCACTTTCAGTCTCAGTCTTCTCTTCCTTAGTTTCCTTTAAAAGAATTGTTATTGACGCTAATGACACCTGAAGAATTTTAATCAAATTAACCGACCCTAGTACTTATTTCCTTTTTAAACCTGGTACTTAGTCTGTCGGTCTCTTTTGCCGAACCACTAAATGACGAGTACGTAAACACACGAACACCGGTAGGGCTTCGACAGTTACAGATTGAGGCTGGCGGTTGTGCGCATGCTTTTTTGTGTCTGTCGTAGCGTGCAATATTAGAAGTGATGTTATCTAAGCAAGAGTACCTCGCCTTGATGTTATATAGGTTGAAGAGCTTGTAGTACTCGTAGCCCCTGGGGATATGCTTCTTAATCAATGACAGGAAGCTCCTCGCCACGTTGGTGCAAACTTCTAAGCTATATGGAGCATTGAACTAGATTATCTTCCTCTTTCTAGTCTTCATCAAGTGCGGGGTTGGGGGTTAAGAGTCCTCCATATATTTTAACTTCTCAGTAAACCCACTCCTCTCCAAAGCATCATTGTAGTGGAGGGCGGCCCTATTGATGACATCCTTATCAGCGAAAGCTTGAATATTCTTCTGGTAACGCCTGGGACTAGGTTTCTAATTATAGCAAGGGTGAGGTGATTCGAACTTCTATGAATGTCTACAGTCGCCACGCTGGCCTTCTTGTAAGGGTAGTGCTGGCTTGTTTTCAGGTCTAGGATCACGTCTAGGAAGTAGTAGTAGTAGTAGTAGTAGTAGTAGTAGTAGTAGTAGTAGTAGTAGTAGTATGTATGTATGTATGTATGTATGTATGTATGTATGTGTATTCTCTTTCTCTTTGTAATATGGATTAAATTTTGACCGGCCACCTGTTTCGTAGCAAGATTGTAAAAGAAAGCATCTTGTTTTCTTCATCATCATTTAAATCTTAAAAAGGTCTTGCAGATTTTTATTAATCCAGACGTCGCGATATTTTGTAGTGTATGAACTAAAGGTCTGCTTCGTCCCCCACCAAGAACCGAAGTCCAGCCATACTTTTCTCCAAATGTGTATGTCTATAGGCATGGGTTCACAAAGTCGTGGTCAAAAAAAGAAAATGCTCTACATTAATTTGACCCATCTTGGTTACGTCCCTTTACGTTCGTTCAATATTTTCTCCTTTCAGCCTTTTCCCCACCCTGATGTCGATTAAATATGTACCATGCAAACTCCTAGAATCGTTATAAAACCACTAAAACCACTAAAACTCTTGAAAAGCAATTCCATAACATGGCCGCACTTCAAAGACCTTTCGATAAATAAAAGAATAAGGGAGTGTGCTTAATGAAATTCGTTCGGGTTTTTACATGAAAGTTTGGTTACTGGTTAATTGTATTACAGCTATACTTGTTGTGTCTCTTTTAGCTGTGAAAAAGCAATGTTATCACGATTCATCTGGTGTATTAATGTAATCCATTATTAATTAAAATCTGCTTCGGTCATCCTAAATTTCTGTGGAGATCGTTATCCGGTTAGAGTGTTTTAATTAACCTTGCTCTTTGGTGGAGTGATTTAACAACGGTGACTTTGGTTTAAATATTATCCGAGGTCGATCGCTGTTGACATTTGAAGGCAAATGCCATAGTTCGGTTATGGTTATTCCGATGGATCGAAAGTTGTAAATTGGTTTAATTGTTAGAACGTCGGAAGCAATAAATACCGCAAGGTATTTATTTCGACTTCTTACGTTCTGAGTTCAAATCCTCTTGAGGTCAACTTCGTCTTCCATCTTTTTCCTATTTTTCTTTTGTTGCTTTGGTCGATAAAATAAAGCACCAATCCAGTACTAAGTTCGATGCTTTCTTAGATTAAATCCTTTCAATGTCGACTTTGTCTTTCATCCATTTAGGATTGATGATATAAAGTACTGATCAAGATTTGAGTTCGTTATTTCCTGGGGTCAAATCCTGTCGAAATCAACTTCCTCTTTCATTCTTTCGTGGTCGATAAAATAAAGTAAATAAAGAAGCAGTGAAGCTCTACGAGTAGATCTGTTCTGACCTCAAATATTGCCGAGATCAATTTTGCCTTCCATTAGTTTGTGGTCGATAAAATAAAGCACCAGTCAAGTACTGGGGTTGATACATTCTGAACTCAAATCCCACCGAAGTCAACTTTGCCTTGCATTCTTTCAGAGTCAATTTAATCGACTTGCCTTTACCCCCAAATCTTTGTGCCTGTGTTAGAAATTATTATTTTTAAAAAGCGTTTGGTTAGCAGAATCGTCAGAGAGTTAGGCAAAATGCTTTATCATATTTAGTTATGACCCTAAATGTTCTGTGTTCGAATTCCATTACGATCGACATTGCTATTTACCCTTTCAGATTCGATAAAATAAATTACCTGTCAAGAACTGAGAATGATATAATTGACTGTTCCCTCCTACCAAAATTTCCAAATTAGAAACCATTATTAATAATTTTTCCTTATTTTTGCCAAACAAGGTCGTAGAGAATAAAAATCGATGGAACATCGAACGAAACGATGACTTTGTCCCCTTAAGATTTTCATCCAAATTCTATTGAGATAGTCATTATCTTCTGGTCTCAATAAAACAATTAGCAATTAAATACTGGCACTAAAGAATCGGACAGAATACCTTGCGGTATTTAATTACAGCTCTTTACATCATGATGCCTATGTAAGAAGCCAATATCGTTATTAGTTTTGCCAAGTATCGAATACTGGGCTCTGGGATTATCCATGTATTACATTTCCTGGTTACATTTATTGATTTCAAGGTAGCGAACTGACAGAGTGGGACTGAACCCAGAACCATGTGGTTTGTAAGCAAGCTACTTACCACACAGCCACTCCTGCGCCTATATCTCGGTGTTACCGAATTTTCTTTTTTTTTTTTCAATTGCCTTGCTGAAATGTATGTGTAAAAACAGAATTTTTATCAGTTGTCAAATTTAGCTTACCCATTTGTACAATAAAATCGTGTTCTATATTGCAGTTGTTTGCTGCGATCTTTTAACAAAACTGCGGAGTTCAAAAGAACTGATGTGGTTAACCTGCTAGAAATCCGCTGTCCTGTTAGATACGCTTGCTTGGCTAGAGAATTTTTTTAAAGAGTGCTTTTATAAGTTGTCAAAGTAACACTGTTATGTAAACTAGCCTACTAGCCTGTACACTAGAGTTGTGTACTATGCCACAACTGCTAAGTGCGATCTCTCTGCGGGATTGCAGAAATTAAGAACTGATGAAAGCTAACCTATTAGAAACCTGCTGTCTATTATCTACGTTTGTTTGGTTAAGCCTATGGATATATTGAAAAGTTTCGCTCACTCTGCAAGACTAAATTTATATTAAATATAGTACGACACACTGCATTATTAAATCATAAACTCAATGCAGCAGAATACATTTATGTGCTTTTAAAGCTAAGTATATATATATATCCCGTATAAAAGAGATTCGAAAGTGAACTCAATTTATACATGATCAGTTTCTACCTAGAAGCCTAACAGGTTTGGAGAGAAACAAATTTAAACACAGCATGACATAATAGTTGTTCTATGCGCATACAGGCATGGAATATAAGCATTTTTGTTGTAGTTTTTGTTCTTGTTATGTTGAGATATGATGAAAGTGTTTCAAATTATTAATGTCAGTCGTCTGACGTAATTACAATTTTCTATTTTATAAACCGATTTTATATTTCGAAATAGCATTCCGTATAATTTACTTAACGCAGATATACTGTAGAACGCCACACAGTAGCAGACGATCGTGTTTTGAATAGATATGGGTTGCCCTTTGGCCAGGCATAGTACCCGTTTAGCCACCCCTATCAGGAATATGACGAAAGGAAGTCAACCTTCATAAACCTGTATATCTCCTACGGATATACAGGAGTTTAACTTGGCAAACAACGACAGATTGGTCTATTGGCATCTGTTTTGACAGGCACACAAGCTCTAGTATGCAGGAAACTGCAGGCTTACAGGAAGAGTTGCGACCCCATATTAGCAACCGTAAAACAAACTATGACAGAACAATCGCATAATTGTGGAGAGACTTCGTCAGGAATGTTCGACCTTGGGCAATACCTATATAACAGAAGAAAATCGTCCGCCAGAGGCAACTGATATTCCTCCGTGCTTTTTAACACTAGACGTCGATACGAGATACTTTCTCGAGGCGAATACCACAGTTGTGTGGATTTCTACAATATTCTGTTGTTATTTTGTTACTTGTTTCAGTCATTTGACTGCGCCCATGCTGGAGTACCGTCTTAAAGGATTTTTAGTCGCAGAAATCGACTCCAGGACTTATTCTTTGCTAAGCCTAGTATTTATTCCATCGGTCTCTTTTGAAATGACACTGTTTCCGCCGTTAATAACGACTTATTATTATTATTATTATTATTATTATTATTATTATTATTATTATTATTATTATTATTGTTTCTTTGCAGAGAAAAGAGCCAAAGAGGTGTTGATGTTTGGCAACCAACAGAACTCGCCCAGAGTGAAAAAATCCGACCCCAAACCAGATAAGGAGGTGCCTCTTACTGGCCTGAATAGTGACGAAGACAGCAAGGAACACAGACTGACAGGAGACCCAGACGATGACGGTTCGAATACGGGCAAGTCAACTTCATCTTCTTCGTCCTCGTCATCATCCTCTTCGTCTTCTTCTGAAGAGTTAAAAAGTGAAGCGGATGACGTCGACGAAAACAAGACGGAAGAGGAAGCAGAGAGAAAACCGGAAGGCCTCTTAGGAGGCGGTCACACTGACGATAGCGACGACGACGATGACAGCAATAGTAATGATGACGATGGTGTTCCTGACAGTGGCAGCCACAATCATGGCAACAACGACGAAGATGACGATGACGATAGCGATGAAGAGGAGGATGATGACGACGATATGTTAAATGATGAAATGGAACAAGAGCTAGTAAACAATGACAGTGATGACGACCAAGACGACGACGAAGACAATAACAAATATAGGGCCAGCAAGAAGAGCTCCGATCTGCCGTTGTTTCCGGAAGATTCCATGGATCCCGACGACACGTCTTCCAAACTGAACAGTTATGCTTTGACCGAGGAACTGCCGTTGTTGAAACCCGAAGAGGAAATGATTCCGGAGAGGGAGCTGCCAGAACTAGTAAAAGCCGGTTTACAACCTTCCCAGCAAAACAGCTATGAACACTTGATGCAAGAATATGAAAATGGTGAGTAATTTTTCCCAATAAATCATTATTTTCAACGTCGACGGCGTCGTCGGCGTCGTCGGCGTCGGCGTCGTCGGCGTCGGCGTCTTCGGCGGCGGCGGCGGCGGCGGCCGCGGCGGCGGCGTCGTCGGCGTCGTCAGCGTCGGCGTCGTCGGCGGCGGCGTCGTCGTCGTCGGCGTCGTCGTCGTTGTCCTCCACCACCTCCTCCTGTTCCTCCACTACTTCCCCTTCCTCCACCTCTTCTTTTTCTTCTTCCTCCTACTCTCCTTCCTCCTACTCTCCTTCCTCCTACTCTCCTTCCTCCTACTCTCCTTCCTCCTACTCTCCTTCCTCCTACTCTCCTTCCTCCTACTCTCCTTCCTCCTCCAACTACTACTCCTACTCCTCTTCACCACCACCGCCATCATCATCGTCATCATCATCATCATCTTCATCATTATCACCTTCCTCATCATCGTCTCCATCGTCATCATCGTTTCTTTTTCCTTGAGTACACTTGTCACAAACGTATGCATGCACATTTGTGTGTAAGTATACATGAGTATGTATGTGCGTGTATGTGCGTGCAAATGGTTTGTATGTGTGTGTACGTGTGCGTGTGTTAGTGTGTGTATGTGTGTGTGTGTGAGAGAGAGAGAGAGAGAGAGAGAGAGAGAGAGAAAGTAATTAATGCAAAATTATTGTCAATTGCATCATGAGTAGTTACCCGTATGAGATCTTGATAATGTATATAATACATACATGTGTATTTGTGTGTATGTATATATGTATGTACGTATGTATGCACTTGCATCTTATAAATGAGTTTTATTGAGATATTTCACTTTTATTATTATTATTATTATTATTATTATTACTACTACTACTACTACTACTACTACTACTACTACTACTACTACTACTACTACCTACGTCATGCCGAATGAGGAACAATGGCGGAAAGTTCACATCTGCATTTGATTGACAATTCGTATGACGTAAAAGATATGCAGAGAGAGAGAGAGAGAGAGAGAGAGAGAGAGAGAGAGAGAGAGAGAGAGAGAGAGAACGCAGTCACGGAGTCACACTGTTGGTTATCTTAAATATATCTCCTGATGTGCTTTATTTTATCAGCTTCATAAACTGCTATACATTAAAACTTCCATCTCCACACCTCTCTCTTTCTCTCACGCTCACACACACACACGCTGTCTCTCTCTCTCTCTCTCTCGTTCTCTCTTCGCAATATTTTGTTATATTGTTTTGTTATTGTGGTTGTTATGTATTTTTTTATTTTTTGCTTATTTGTAGTCTCCTATTTCGGTTTAAGCATTTGTCTCTCTGGTTTATCAATAACAGAATTAGCAATATAATGGACAAAATACTTTGCCGTATTTATTGCGGCGCTTTACAATCCGGATTCAAATCCCGATATGTTTTGCTTTACGTTTCGCCCTTTCGTGATCAATAAGAAGAATATATCAACCAAACCCTGGGATCTGTATAATCCAATAGCGTAGTTAATGTATGTGCCACCCGGGACAGCCTCTGAGTTTGCCGTCCTCTCACCCCGGGCTCCAAAAGTGTCTCCCAATAAAAGGACTTCTCCCTTACTCACTGACCCCTAATTACGCTACTGACGTAATAGATCAAGCCTTTCCCTCAAAATTTCTGGTATTGTGCCTATATAAGGAACTAAGGTGAGCCTCAGCGGCATGGCCCAATTTGTTGCCCTGTTCACGGAGCCTAACCCCAGAGCTATAAGCTCTTGATGTCGATGATTGTATTGGCCCCTTCTCTCTGGCCCTTGAACAGCTTAATTCCTTCATCATTTTTATCGACTCCTTCCACTTCACTTTAGACTTTTTCCCCTTTATCCTTTCCACCATTTCTTTCAACTTTCTAAGACACTTGTGCTTCCACCGATCACTTCCAGCCTCGGCAACACCACTTCCCATAGCAACAGTACAGTGACAGAACTCCATAAAATTTGGATTCAAGTGCAACAAGGGTTGGCATTATCTACCATCCCCCTGGAGTGATAAATCATATAAAGACCCAACTTAAACGCCTTGTAATAGTCACGTTCTGAGTTCAAAGCCTGCCGAGTTTGAATCTTTCTATGCTATGATTCTTGCGGGGTATTTGAAATATAAACAACCATTAAAGAACTGAAGTCGTTGTAATTGTCTCTCCCATCCTCGCACAACATTTGAATCTGTTTACCTGTGATTCACAATTTTTTTACAAATGCACTGACTTCAATTTCTATTTCCACTTTATCTCGTATTGTCCGCTTCGTGCTCTTTATTCGTTCGCACAACCCCGTCATTTTTTGCTGCATCAATCTTTACTTCGAGCCCACACAACATTTGAATCTTTCTGCCCATGATTCACAATGCTTTTACAAATCCACTGACTTGATAAAATAAAGTCCCAATCAGGCAATGAAGTTGATGCATTCGACTATCCCCTACCGCTTAAAATTCCTGGCCTTATTTCAAAATTTGTAACTTTTGTTACAATTATTACAGTCACTGTTTTCTTTTTCGATATGTCCCACTTTGTTTTAATTTTTCATTTTGGGTCTCGCTTTTGTTTCGCTTTTTGTTTTTTCGAAAATAATCTATTCTTTTTTTTTTCTCTTTTTCAGCAGAACCTATCGATGTCCAAAGAGAACGAAGCTTCCAAGAAAACCCACTACTTAATTACATTTATCGGAGACGCAGGGAATTGCAAGACAGGTCACCGAGGACCAAACGTGGTCTATACCTTTCAGAAGATTCCCAACGGTACATCCCAGCCGAAATGCCAGAGAAACTCGTCTCACTTGACTCTTGGCCAAATGCCTACACCCAAAGCGAACTCCTCGAGAAAGAGGCACCTTACCAAATCGACAATAGCGAACTGGAAGACGGTTATGGATACGACAAGAGATTGGAAGCAGATTTCGAACGAGAAAATGAACGAGAAAACACCAGGGACGAAATCGATGAGGAGTCACTTCCAGAGGAAAACGAAAAGGAGGATATAAACATGCCCTACGAAGAAGTAGTCCTCAACGGGCAACCAGGTTACTTCATACCAGCCAAGAGAGTTTTCTTCCCTTACTCGGAAGAGCCGCGTAGCCATTACAGTGGTTTGGTCGGCAACAAACGTAGCGAACCGGATGAAGACGTAGATTATTCCCGCCTCCTTGAATTGGCGAGGGCTCTAGCCGTACAGAGAGATGGCAACGCTGTTGCGAAGGACGAAGATGTAAGAATATTACAGATATATAAGCATTTTCAGTAATTTCGTGATATGTATCTGTGAGGTGTGTGCGTGTGTGTATGTGCGTGTGTGTATGTGCGTGTGTGTGTGTTTGCGCATGCATGTGTGCTGTGTGTGCGTGTATGTGAGTGTATGTGTGTGTATATATCGGTGTGTGTGTGTGTGTGTGTATGCTTGCGCGTGCATGTGTGTGTGCATTTATGTAGTATATGTGTGCGTGTATGATATATGTAGTATGTGTGCGTAGCATATGTAGTATATGTTTGCGTGTGTAAGAGTGTTCGTGCGTGCGTGCGTGTGTGTGTATGTGTGTATGTGTGTACATAAGCAACATTTCTCAACTCTGCAAAAAAATTTCCCGTCGCATTTCAAGATGGGGAAAGAAACAATTGCTTCTTAGCTCTTTATTGATGTATGTAGCCAATCTATTTTCCTTTATTATTGATAACATAATCCCATCTATTTGGACAAATTGTTGAGCCCGCATTCGAAAAGCTTTCCAAATTTCGAAGCAAAAAATCACTTAATATCATTTATGATCTCTTCTTAGTTAATAAACGGCTTTCTTTCTGAATAAAGTTCCAATGATCTGAAAAGATGATAGTCAAATGGAACCTGCTCAGGAGAGTAAGGAGAATGAGACAAAACTTACATATTTAGTACCGTAAACATTTCTTGAGTGACTTGCATGATATGTAGTCTTGTAAAGGCGGCGAATGGCGGAATCGTTAACACGCTGGACGAAATGCTTAGCGGTATTTCGCCCGTCGCTACGTTCTGAGTTCAAATTCCGCCGAGGTCGACTTTCCCTTTCGTCATTTTGGAGTCGATAAAATAAGTAACAGTTAAGCACTAGGGTCGATACAATCGACATAGCTCCCTTCCTTGAAATTGCTGGCCTTGTGCCAAAATTTGAAATCAATATTACATTCTACCGGTGGCACACCGGGCAAGTTGCTTGGTGGCATTTCGTTCGTCTTTACGTTCTGAGTTCAAATTCTGCCGAGGTCGAATTTGCCTACTATTCTATCAAGGTCGATTAAATAAATACCAGTTGAACACTGAGGTCAATATAATCGACTTATCACCTCCCCAGAAATTGCTGACCTTGTGCCAAAATTTGAAATCAATATTATATCCCACTTAAACAATGTCTCGTGGTTGATTCTTTTTTTCTTTAAAATGTCCACCATTTTCTATTGCCTGTTCTTTCAACACCAAATGGAGCGTTTTCCAATTATTATTCACTTCTTACACAGTAATGTTTTTTTATCACCTCTTCTTCTTGTTACCAAAGTTCAAAAACATGCTGTGTATTAACATTTCCGATCATTCTGCATTATGGTCCCAGGTTGCTGTTTCGGCAAATCGTTATTTTATTATATATCATTCAAACATGTTTAGTGTGAAAGAATTTACGCACTTGTCAATTGTCTTTCCATTAGTGAATGTGTGTGTGTGTGTGAGTGTGTTTGTGTGTGTGTGTGTGTGTGTGTGTGTGTGTGTGTGTGTGTGTGTGTGTGTGTGTGTGTGCGTGCCTGTGTGTGCGTGCGTGTGTGTGTGTAGATGTAGATTGACGATTTTCCCTTGAGTGCTAGCCTGGATACCACTTTGTGTAAGTTCAGCTTGTATGCAAGCATTTACTTTCATATATATATATATATATATATATATATATATATATATATATATATATATATATATATATATATATATACATATATATATATATATATATATATATATATACATGTGTGTGTGTGTGTGTGTGTGTGTGTGTGTGGAGAGAGAGAGAGAGAGAGAGAGAGAGATAGACAAGACAGACAGATCATGTATAGCACGCACACACACATACACATGTATAATATATGCATATATAAATACATATTTATTCATACGAGGTCTGATCAATAAGTATCAGCACTGTCACCATAGTAACGAATCTAAAGCACGCAGTATGAAGCCACTTGACAAAGATTGACCTTGAACTCTTCTATGCATACGCACTAAATTTTAGCGTCTAGCACACTTCCGTTGTTTACAGCAGTGCTTGGAAGGAAGGTGCGTAGCGTGTGATCGTCGCATTGACCATGACAAAGTTGTCATGGTGACACCTGCTCAGAGGCCTACGCAACGTTGCAGAAAGTGTATGGAGAGGAGTGTATGAGCCGCACAGAAGTGTACGAGTGGTTCAGATGTTTCCAAGATGGCCGAAAAAAATGTCGATATTGACGAACGTTCTGGGAGACACTCAACCAGCAGAACATAAGACAACG
>NC_142945.1:10783049-10795549 GCF_046866305.1 Octopus bimaculoides | reverse complement strand
GATGTATCACCTCCTCCTCCTTCCCATCCTACTGGATCAACCCACGAATCATGGTTTCTTCCTTCCTTTCCTCTTAATATCCCCGGAAGCTCAACAAAAGGTCATGGACGCTACTTTTTCTCCTCCAAGCGATAAAACACAGCCATGAGAGAATAACATGACAAATATGAAAGAATGAAACAAAATCCACACACTTTAGAACAGAAATGATATTCAATGCTCTATAGTCTTGGATATCGTTTCCTGGCATTTATGATGTCTTTTCTTTATCCAGACGAAACTACACGAAACTTCTCAGGAACAAAACACTTGAATACTGATGCTTCATTACATTTTATGCCTAACTATTCATCGAATGTTTAACTGAGATAGCAAAACTTTGTTAAAATTGGAGAAAATATTATTATTATTATTATTATTGCAGAACAAGAAAGTTTTCCACTTCATATATGTCCGCAAGGTAACTTGATAAATTTATCTCTCAATTCAATATGTATTAACGATTCAATATGTCTGTCATGTTACCTTAGCGCTATGTCGTTTATAGCAATTTTACTGATAGTTTTGCGTTGGCGAGGTGGAAGCGTATGTAAGATACTGGGGAAATGGACTCTTTTAAAGAAAAGAACTTAATCTGGTTTCTTCGTTTTGCTACAGTTTTCTGAATTACTCGTCATAGAAAGGTGTCGTGAATTACAGTCGAAGATATCTGCTAGCTTATATCAATCCTCATCGTTCTTCCTCAATAAGAACGTTGAATCTATCTTGAGTTTTATTCATATGAAGATTTAGACACTGCACAACAAGTTAATGGAACATTTATTATCGTACTGTCAGGAATATAATATATCTTGTTTGTAGTGAGGCCGACTAGTGATATATAGGTAAGATTCAACTAATATACTCAATGTATATACCGTAATAAGAAAAAAACCATTATCAGTGTTAATGACTAGTCATGTGACTCTACTAGGCATATTATATATATATATATATATATATATATATATATATATATATATATATATATATATATATATATATATATATATATATATATATATATATATATATAATGAATTAAAACATTCGAATAAATAGACGACACAAAGGCGGACAAGAAAAACAACAATTAGAAGGACAGGCAAAAAAAGACGGGTCATTGGTGGCTTTCTTTCCTCAGTCAAGTACCAGAAGTTACGACCATTTCTGGCAGTTACGCTTGAGATGGTTCGATCTGGTTGCCTCCAAAAAGTCTAAGCTAAGAGCACTAGACCCCTTTGTAAGAAAGCTAGCGAATGTGTACGGCAACAAAGATAAAACAAACAAACAAAAAAAAAACGGAGAGCATGGTACACGATTACGAATACAAACAAGAAATAACAACAGGTGTCTTTCGACTGAGAACGAATCAAATTGAGCTGGCGTGTATGAAGTGAAAGCCTAAAGGCAGGAACATAGGAGATGGACATAAGAGGTGTTGGCGGTCGGCAGTCAGGCCAAGAAAGAAAGATCACGGCTGGCCGGATTAATAAAACTGCAAAGACATCACGAAAGCTGTTACTCAGAATTTCACGTTCCGTTCGTCGGACGAACGGGAATGTGAAACTCTGAGTAATAGTTTTTGTGATATCTTTGCAGTTTTATTAATAAAGCATATTACTCTACCTCCGGTATTCTAGTACTATTCTTCCCACCTTGTTTCACATTTATGTGCTTACTCTGATATATACATACATACATACATACATATATATATATATATATATATATATATATATATATATATATATATATATATATATATATATATATATATATATATATATATATATATATATATATATATATATAATATATTAGAGGAAAAACGACAAAAGCCAAGGCAGGACGAGTATCTCAAGTCATTTAGAATATTTGATTAGAGTAAGGTGAATTTGAAGTAATTAATTAATTAGTTAATTAATTAATCAATGTCTTACAGCGGTTTCTGGGATATACCAAGTGAGAGGTTGGTATCTCATTACACTGAGTATTCCGTCATCAGAGACAAGGTAAGTATGTACGAAAGTTCTAGACAGGGAATTCACAGATGTGAACTTTATATCTATTGTTTTACTCTTTATTCTTCTGTCTACTCCTTTATTCCTTTATAAACTGTGAATTCCTTGTCTAGAACTTTCATACATACTCACCTTGTCTCTGATAACGGAATACCCAGTGTATGGAGATGCTAACCTATCACTTGGTATAACCAAGAAACAGCAGCAAGAATCCAGTAATTGATTAATTAATTAATTAATTACTTCAAATTCGCCTTACTCTAATTAAATATTCTTAATGATTTGAACTAAAGCCTCATGTTCTATATAGATACATATATGGTGAAGATAATATCCACGCAGTAAAGCGCAGTAAAATATTTTATTTATTTAGTTGGTTCTTTTTTTAGATAAAATGAGGGTTTTTTTTTTACACGTGTTATGAGATAAATTTATATAGAACTTGGTTTAGTTGTTATGGGCGCCAGATCAATGGATTTCGTCTGAGAATAATAATGCTAACACGATGACACACGTAAAACATGAAAAAAATCAAAGACTACAAAACGACGCTAACTATGCAAACGATACGGTCTCAGAAATGAACTGTAAGGAGTTGAAAAGTGAAATTATCCGTGCAATTATTATATAAAAACTTCCTGTAGGGTATTTTAACTCTAAAGGCGCCAACCAAGAAAGATAATTCCAATGATAACAGCCCATCAGAATTTTCACTATATTCGAGGTAATAACTGTACAGCAGAACCTCGGTTTTCGAACAACTCTGATCACAAATAAATCGTACTTTATCTCCTGTCTTTCTCATATTCATTTAATACAGCAGCACCTCGGCTTACAAACGCCTCTGATTGGGAACCACTGCAAATAGATTGGAAACTACTGGACCAAACCCTTGAAGGCGGTGCCAAAACATGGCTGCAGTCCAATGACTGAATCAAATAGAATCAAGAAAGAGAATCTTCTATATAATTTTATTCTAAATTTTTAGCTATAAAACATATCTATTTTTTAACTTTTCCTGTGAATTGCATCAGGAATTCTTTTCTGTTTAATCCGCAGTACGCCAAGGGGTTAGAAATGCAAAATATATAAAAATTGAAAGCCATTGAGATAATGCATTTTCCATACATCAATAGATTTCAACCCAGTATCTTTTATCTTTCATTTATTTCAGCCATTAGACTGCGATCATGCTGGGGCACCGCACCACCTTGAAGGGTTTCAGATCGATCCTAGTACTTATGTTTTAAAGTCTTATACTTATTCTGTCGCTCTCTGTTAGCCTGACCGCTAACAAACCAACACAAAGAGACATACGTATACATATATAGTTCAAATTTACAGGAAACAAAAGATGAAGACAGGCGTAGGAACAACGTGCAAGTATATTAATTTAACGCTCGGGAAGAATGAAAAGTCTTTGACGTTTCGAACCTACGCTCTTCGACAGAAAGAATTAAGAGGAATAAACGGAGAAAGAAAGAAAAAAGCTGAGAGAAAAATTTGTAGAGACTAATGGTTCAACGCATATAGATACATTCATATATTCATATATATATATGTATGTGTTTGTGTATGTATGTGTGCGCGTGTACGTATGTGTGCGCGTGTATGAATGTATGCATATCATCGTATCGACAAGACTATCGGATGAAGTGATACACCGTTGGTCACAATGCTTGCCCAAATTGTTTTAGCTTTCGAATGATGGGTGAGCAGGCGCGGTAAGAAGTTGGTTCCTAATCACATGGCTCCGGGTCCAATTCTACTGCGTGGCACCTTGGGCAAGTGTCTTTTACTATAGCCTCGGGCCGATCAAAGCCTTGCGAGTGGATTTGGTAGAGTGAAACTGAAAGAAGCCTGTCGTATATATGTATATATGTATGTATCTATGTTTGCCTTTGTGTTTGTCACCCCATCACCGCTTGAAAACTGGTGTTGGTGTGCTTACGTCCCTGTAACTTTGCAGTTCGGCGCACAAAAAAATGATAGAATAAGTACTAGACTTAGCAAAAAATAAGTACTGAGGTCGATTTGTTCGACTAAAACCCTTCAAGAATATATTTACGACGAGATTCTGCACAGTTTCTCCCTACCTCATTTACTCACAAGGTATTGGTCGGATCAAAGCCATAGTAGAAGACACTAGGTAAGGTAACCACCGCGCGATGGGACTGAACCTGAAACAACGTGGGTGCAAAGCGAGCTTCTTAACCACACAGCCACACATCCATACCTACGCCTGTAAACTGAAATTATATTTCATTGACCCCGAATAAATGAACGGTAAAATCGATTTTGAAGGTGATTGAACTGGAACAAATAACACATCAAACAAATTATCTCAAAATATCTAGTCTCGTTGTTTACCTTCCGTGCTAAGTCTACCGTTCCTTTCATATTTCATCAAAGCAATGATAAAGTGTGACAAAACAATACGAAAATATCTCAAAATCGCTCGAGCTTATACTTATTAATGTCACCAGCAGGAAAAAATAGTGAACTGTCTGTTTCTATTTCTATGTCTACTATTTTTGCAACCCAAAGTTTCAATATTTGTGATAAACAGATAAAATATATTTTACTGCGATGTATTCACGATGTGTGAGTATATGTATGTATGTATGTATGTATGTTTATATATAAATATTTATATATATATGTATATATAAATGTATATATATATGTGTGTGTAAGTGCGTGTGTGTGTGTGTGTGTGTGTGTGTGTGTGTGAGTGTGTAAATATAAATGTATGTGTGCGTGTGTGTGTGTAGACAGACAGACAAATAGACAGACAGATAGATAGATTGATAAACAGACAGACAGACAGACAGAAAGAGAGACAGACAGACAGACAGATAGATAGATAGATAGATAGATAGATAGATAGATAGATAGATAGATAGATAGATTTTTAGCCAACATTTTGTCTATAGACAGATGTAAACATCTTGTGTTTCTATGCCTGTTTCCATGGGAAGTAAAAAAAAGGGATTACGTAGACTTGCTTCAGTCTTCTCTGGGGATCTCATGTTCACGGAGATACGGTTTATAAACCCGGTATTACTAAGGATCTAAGTAGATTAGTTTGACCTATTTGCATATATAGCGCATTAATTTGGTTAATGAAAAACTGAAATATATTTTGACATTGCAAAGTATGTGGTTTTTCTCAAACGAGTAAAATCTCTGCTGGGATCAGATGGTGAACACCCGGAACAATCATTGGAATAAAACAAAAATCAAACATCCAGTCGACATCATGGTGTTTGGAGTGATCACTAGTGATGGCGACGTTATGTCTCCATTCATCTTCCCACACGGTCTCAGACTCAACACGGAGGCCTACATCATGTGCCTGGAAGAGGTAGTTCTACCCTCGGTCAAGAGGGTGGCTGCTGAAAGTCTCTATGTCTGACAACAGGACTCTACACCATGCCACACAAGAAGGAGAAGCCAGCCATGGCCGTCTGACAATTTCTGCGACCGCATCACCTCTAACATCTGGCCACCTAACTCCCCAGACTACAACCCCCTTGATTAGTATGTGCGAGGCGCAGTTGAGTGAGAGACCAACAAAACTGCTTGTAACACCAAAGATGAACTGAAGGCAAGAATTATGGCAGCATTGACCAACTTAAACAAGGAGATCGCCCAGAAGAGTTGCAGAAGATTGCAAAGCCATCTGGAGGCCACGGCTGAAGCCAATGGCGATTTTATTGAATAAATTTACTCTTTAGTATTTCAAGATATTTCTCTGTAATTTTGATAAATATATCTGCAAAAATGAGATGTTAGTGTTATTTTCATTTTTGCGTAATTTAGACGACAATTTATTCACCGCACCCTGTATGTATGTGTGTGTGTATATATATATATATATATATATATATATATATATGAATGTATGTGTCTATCTGTGTGTCTGTGTCTGTGTCTGTGTATTGTAGTACCTGTCAAGATAAAACAAGCTTTAAAGCATAAAGTGATCTATTTATTTTATAAATTTTGTTTAAAATAGTCAGTAAAGACACTCGATTGCCTGCGTGAATGTTCCTTGACCCTTGTCTATAGCTTCAAGTTAGCCCGATTCCTGGTTCAACTCAGAACAACGTACTACAGACAGCAGCTCACGGCTGAACTCGAACATTCACCCATACACACATACGCAAATGTAGCTTCATCTGACTGATTCAACTGGAGATCGTTCTCCTGTTTAGAGAGAGTTATAACTTGAAGGTGAGTTGTTTGTTCTAAGGAATGCATTTATCTGCTGTCAACTGAATGGTTGTCAGTTTGAACAATGGTATTTGTTCATCTCATTTGTCATCTTATCGCTCGTAGTCACCATCGACATTTACTGCAGTGTAGTTCTTCAATTTCTTAAGGATGCCTTTACTACCATTTATTATTATTATTATTATTATTATTATTATTATTATTATTATCATCATCCATGAATGGTGAATAAGAATTATGATTTCCACAGGGACCATGAATCATGCATCTCGTAACGATTTCGTAAAGTGTTGACTCAGTATATCGATTAAGGGCCTCTGCGTACACGATTTCGTCTTATTTTTTTTACCAATGTAATTAAATTTATCTTCTCCATCCAAAATGATCCGAATATGGGAATAATGTTATACCTGAATATAGAATTCGATGGAACAAGAATAAGCCTTAACGAGTAAATCCTTCAATAAATTTGTCAAGTTTATCTGAAACCATTCTTGCCACATTATTTAGTTTGTCTGAAGAAAGCTGTTCAAGGCGAGAAATTATCTTATATCGTTTGCTTTTCATCCTTTCGGGGTCGATAAATTAAGTACCAGTTGCGTACCGAGGTTGATCTAATCGACTTAATCCCTCCCCAAAAATTTCGGGCCTTGTTCCTTGAGTAGAAAGGATTATATTCTTCTTTTATTGCATGTTTTGCAACGTACAAATACTGGTGCATTTATTACTATTAATCAGGTTAGGATTAATGTTCGAGCTTTGTTGTCATCCTGGTTCTTCCTTGAAATAAAATGATATGTATGTGACTGGGTCGTGATTGATAACCGATCTAATTAATACGATGCGCTGAGTTTCTTGATTCGGGCATGAATACTGAAGATATGTTTACAAGGGGTTTACCATGATTATTCAAAAAATCATTGCAACTTCATTCTCGGCTGGGAAAATACAATAAATTCAGTAAGTGTTTCGATCTGTTGTAAATGCTTATGTTGGCTGCTGGTGTTGAAATATTATGTTCTGCTGCTAATTGAGTCTCTTCACTTTCAAATTCTAACATTTCATATACGAATGTATGCATATCGTTTGTTAATTTGAAAAATCTATCTCACATTATTCTGAAATTTAATAGCAGCAGCCTTTTTCAAATCAACTACAAAGAATTGGGCAAGCTGTCAAGTTCTCTTCCAATGGCATGCATATTTCTCGTGCGATGATCGATTTGGCCAACAAAGCGAAAACAACACGGACCAAGACCCGCAGAATGAGATATCTCAAGCTTCTAGCAATGCAGAAAAGAATGTTCAATGATGCGATCTAATACGTTCATATGTTGTCCTTTCAAGTATCTGTAATTGTTATTCCTCTGGTTTCTCATTACATTGCGAAGATATGATGGAGTTTCTCTTTTGTTAGGCAATCTGGTTTAGTTTTGTGACAGTTGTCATTGAATTTATTATCTCAAGAAAACTGTGATAAGAAACATTTGTCACTATAAAATTAACAAACACTATTCATGGGACCACATTGATGACGCAGTAAATTTTCTTCTGTAAAAGTATTCTTGTACATTTTATTACTTTCAACTCTTTCTTTTCTTCTATTTTGAATAACTTCATTTGCTTGTCTTGTGTTGATGGTTTTTTTTCTTCTTCAACTTTGGGGACAATAAACACTCTAGATCTAATCTCCAACACTTAACACTCGTTTAGTGGTTCTTGTGCATTTTCAGTCAGGAATATTTTAGTTATTCGTCTTTATTCTATTTCGAACGTTGCCTTATTTTATTTCTTCCTGTGCTTCATTTTGTCTTGTGGTTATTCTTTCTACCTGAAGCCTTGCTTCTGATTCATTTACATCACTTCTTTTTCTTCCTAATTCACATCAAGCATTTACTTGTTGCGGTGATTTTTATCTCAACTTGTTCACACTTTTGACTTACAATTATTTGTTGCATATTTGAAAAGTCCAAATTACGTATTACCGTTTTCTATGGTACTCTGTGTCTTACTAGCTTTGCTTTCCTAGACCAATCACTTCCTTTTAAATCAAATCTTTCTTGTGAGTGGTCACGGTAAATGAGTTACATAGAGTAATATGGGCACTGTGAGAGACGAAAGCCGTCAGATAGTTGATCAGAGTGAGTTTCCTTGCGAAAAAAAACCAAAACCCATTTTCAAGCATTTACCGATTGCAGTAGAAAATATATAAACGCTTTAAAACAGCACTGGACGATTTATATATCTATATAATAAGGTATTAAAAGAACAATTAACCAAAAAAAATGCTACTTATTAAGAAGCAATTCTACTTTGCAATAAATTGAATTTAACGAATTCGAAATTATAAAATTAACAGAAACGAAGCAGGAAAAATGACAGCTTTAGAAATATTTCGATGGGGTTATTCTTTGATAAGTTTAAAGTTGGTTTAAACAGCAAAGTACGATGTACATAATCATTTTTCTTTGTAATAACGGAAACCCATCTGGGAAAATGTGATGGGGGTGGGGGAGATATATTAATCTAAAAAGGAATTACTTCAGCCTTGTGTATCTTCTTTTCTTCTTTTCTTTTTTTCTTCTCAACAATCACTCGTGTTGCGAATAGCCACCCGTTGGAATAAAAATCCGATCTTTGCTACTTTAATCTATTACTGCTGGTTCATAACGGATTTCTATTTAGTTGTTTGGCTATTAAGCAACACCAATGATTGCTTGTTCACTGTTTTCCTATATATCAGTGGTGACAGACTTCATCTAAGCACGCTGGCTGCAGGTACCGCTACTGGGTCGGTTTTCATCTCACCCCAATATATATATTGCCTTTAAACATAGCACGTTTTGAATGTGTCCATTGAATAAATAAAAGTGGCATTTCCATGATTTTGTCCGACACCTGTATGTGTGTATGTGTGTGTGTGCCCGCACACACCCACATACGCACACGCACATACACACACACATATGTCAGACTAATACACTTGCTTGTTGTTTACTCACCTGTCATCGTCTTTTGTTTTATGTAAATTTGAGCTATATATATATGTGTGTGTGTGTATGTGTGTATATATATATATATATATATATATATATATATATATATATATATATATATACACACATACATATATAATATAATTTATATATATATACATATATATAATTTAAATACATACATATATATGCGTGTGTATATACATATATATATATATATATATATATATTCCCATTCTCTTATTTACACATACCAACATCCTACCTTTAATTAGGAATAAATTTTATGTGCGTGTATATATATATATACACACACATGTATGTAATGTATGTATGTATGTATGTATGTCGCAAAGAGATTCAGATCTACGAGAATAATACACTGCAATGAAAGGCATTTGGACGTAAGAGGAAATTAACATTCATTGCTGACAATCTCATAACGGAAGCGCCTGACGCATTTAAACTCACAATGCGTTGAAAATTTTGGAATAAAACAGCTTTAATATAATATAACAGTATTTTTAAAGTGTCTCTTTCTAGTTGAGTTGTAAAGACAACTTTGTCAAACCGTAGTTACAAATTACATACACGTATAACATGTATGTATTCATAGTATAAACGTTTACAATACATATAATAGCATATAGGAATAGTATTCTGAATATTTAGTGCTATTCCTATGAATCAACTATGAACGTGTTCATAGTATAAAAATACAGCGCTCTGAAGGCCTTCTTCTGTCCAGTTCTCATATTATTAAGAATATATATTACTATTCCTTTGTACAAAACAAGTATATGTTTTCGTCGTAGTACAGTATATAATAGATATAATAATATATAGAAATAGTATTATGAATATATATACGACTGTTCCTTTATACTATTATTCCTCTATACTACTATTCCTTCATGGTATAAAATTATAGTATAAATATAATCCTTTCTACTATAGGCATAAGGCCTGAAGTTTGTGGGAGAGGGATAGTCGATTACATTAACCCCAGTGCGTAACTAGTACTTATTTTATCGACCCCGAAAGGATGAAAGGCAAAGTCGACCTCGGCGAAATTTGAACACAGAACGTGGAGACGGACGAAATACCACCAAGCATTTCGTCCGGCGTGCAAACCGTTCTGCCAGATCGCCGCCTTATAGTATAGATATTGTTGTTGTGACAAGGCTGACCCTTTGAATTACAGACACAACAGAAACAGGAAGTAAGAGAAAGTTGTGGTGGAAAAATACAGCAGGGTTCGCCACCAACCCCTGCCGGAGCCTCGTGGAGCTTTAGGTGTTTTCGCTCAATAAACACTCACAACACCCGGTCTGGGAATCGAAACCGCGATTCTATGACCGCGAGTCCACTGCCTTAACAACTGGGCCATTGCGCCTCCACAGTATAGATATAATAGATTTGGATTGTCAGATTTTTTTTTTGTATTGCTTTGTTTTGCTTTGTTTTTCTTCTTGTCACTCCATCGTTATTGAACATATACTGCCACTCAAATGGCTATGAACGTATCATACACAAAGTTCTGAAGACGGATATTACACTTTTGCAAATATGCATACACTCATAATGAATAAATAATGAAAGGCTAATTGAGAAAGTGCAGAGTTTCTCGGCTGAAAGCATTTTGGGATCGGAAAAGGTTAAGTTTAATTGGACATGCTATGAGAAGAGCAAATATGCCAGAGGGCAATCGTTATTGAATCACTAAAAATTAAGCTACAGAGCTGTATCGTGTTGGAGGAGCTTTGTGAAAGACGTAGATTTCTGCAAGTTTAATGATTATCCAGTCGGATGTTATATTAGATTTTAGAGGAACTGCTTGATGTTGTTGCCATGGATATGTGACCAACGGGCGAAAGTAAATTGGTCAATGTTGAGTGCACAACGTCGTTTCGTTGATGTCGTGGACTTAAGTGTTTAGAGAAGAAAAAGATGGAGGAAGCGGGGAGGAGAGGAGGAGGGGAGAAGAAGGAGGAGGAGGAAGAGGTGATGGGGAATGGGAGGGGAGAAGAATGGAGGAGGGGAGGAGGGAGAGAAGAGGAGATAACAGGAAAAGACGACGACGACGACGACGACAAAGAAGAAGAAGAAGAAGAAGAAGAAGAAAAAGAAGAAGAAGAGGAAGAAGAAGAAGAAGAAGAAGAAGAAGAAGAAGAAGAAGAAGAAGAAGAAGAAGAAGAAGAAGAAGAAGAAGAAGAAGAAGATTATGGTGAGAAGGACGATGCGGAGGAGGAGGAGAAGGATGATGATGATGATGAATCTATCGGAAATAGTTGTCAGGACATATGGAAAGAAATATTATTAATGTTGTTAACCTACTGATGGATATCTGATTTGAGAAGCTTAAAGAATTTACTGTTTATTTATTGTAACAATGTGAAGGAGAATAAATACATATTTGATTTTTTTAATATAGACTCAGAGACATAATTTTATATAGAAAATGAATAGATGATTTAATTGACCACCCCTCTAGTATTTGATGGTATTTATTGTAGACAACATAAACAAGGAGAGAGAAAAAGAAACGAAGAAAAACAAACAGAAAAGCAAGGTAATAATTTTACGCTGTAAGGAACAGGAGCGAGTTCAACGTTTCGAACTTGTTTCTCTATCGAGAGAGAGAAACAGGCAATGTATAAATGATTTAACTGGCCACCCCTCTATTCTTTCATGGTATCTATTGTAGACAACAGAAACAAGGAAGAAAGAATCGAAGAAAAACAAAAAGAAATGCAAATTGATAATATTACGCTGTAAGAAATAAGGACAAGTTCAACGTTTCGAACTTGTTCCTTTATCAAAAGAGAGAAACACAGATGACAAAAAAAAAATAGAGGCAAGAAGAAAATGATTTAGTGACAGTTCTTGCTTCCTCCTTACATTGGATCAAAACTATATTATTTATTTTAGCGACCAGCATTCCCAGGAAGACGCATTGAACAGAAATGCTAGCTCCAGTGGTCCGACTTTGCTGTCCATTATTCTGGGAATGAATAACTAAATACCATTTAAGTAGCGGGGTTAAACTCATCTGATGAGGCTTACTCAGATATATTTCGTTGATTGATAATGTCCACAGTCACTGGGTCAGTAAGTGTCAGCAGAAATACATTTTAGAAGTTTACTAATCTTGGTTGTTCACCTCACAGAGGGTCTTCTGTTCGGGACGAGTGTCACCATTA
>NC_142945.1:10775549-10778049 GCF_046866305.1 Octopus bimaculoides | reverse complement strand
CCCAACAATAATCTAGTTGATATTTTTTAATTTTTTAAAAAATACTTTTATTTTTGGATGGTACATTGTGTTTTCTTTTCTTTTAAAGCAAATTATCAAATTTATTCCGAACACCCTTGTATAACTATGTATTCGCACATAACCACTTTAATAACGGTATCACATGTAACTCACAAGAACGACAAAAAAAAATCTGCATTTGAGATAGAAATACGTTCTGCTTTGATACATGTATAATGCATGAATAAAACCCTTAAATTGTTAGAGTATGTATCCGATGCTTATCATAACTGAGAGTTTTTTAAATAGAATCTTTGCAAATTTATTCTGACTGACTAGCGTACAACATTATTGCATGTGGACTCGAGACAAAAAGTTCAGAAAAATTAAATGCAAGAAATAAATAAATGAATAAATAAGAGAACATTTTGAATCAAGTTCTCAAATATTGTAAATGTGATAAATGAATAAAAAAAAAAGGAAACACTTATTACAACTTTTGATCAAATAAATGAAGAAGATATCGAACTGAGTGGTTAAATTGTTAACATTGTTCGCTGCTTTATAAAAGGAAACCAGCCACTGTCAGGAATGAAGAACGAAGAAGAATTCTCTTACATCCGTGATTTTCTGAAACTCATTCATTGCAATGCATATTAACCGAACTGACAAGAAATGAAAATTTCAGTAAAATTATCGAAAACTAATAAACTAATAAAAAATGTGTTATTATTGATGAAGTTTTATTAATTTTTAGGAAATCTGGGCATGCAATATTTCCAGAATATGAATTAGATCATTATTCACCAATAACGGCTCTTGAATTGGTAAAATTAGAAGTAACAGCAGCAGAAGATATGTGTAACGTGCTACGACATTAAATAATGTATGATTTGGTACAGAATATTTAAAGAAAAGTTTTATCGGATTTTGCTTTTGTTTCAACGGAACCCCTACCTAACTATGACGAAAATCTGGGCTCCCTAAGTCATTATTTAAGGAATTCTAAACATATTTTGATATTTGAATCCTCCTTCACGACTTGTTTTAGATAATGCAATAAGTGAAATCAATGAAAGAGTCTACTTCAAGAGTTTAGTGATGAGGTTGGGGCTAACATTTATACTTACATTATTTTTTTTACTTCTTTCAGTCATTAGACTGCGGCCATGCTGGTGCACCGCCTTGAACAATTTTTAGTCGAATGAATCAACCCTGGTACTTATTCTGTCGGTCTCTTTTGCCGAACCGCCAAGTTACGGGGACGTAAACATACTAGCGGTGATGGGGTGACAAACACTGACACAAAGACACACACTCACACATAAATATATACATACATATATACAATGAGCTACTTTCAGTTTCCGTCTATCAAATCCATTCACAATGAATTGATCGGACCGAGGCTATAGCAGAAGACACTTGCCCAAATTGCAGTGGGATTGAAATTTGGGAGAGGAGGATAGTCGATTGCATCGACGCCAGTACTTAACTGGTACTAATTTTATCTAATCCGAAAAGATAAAAGGCCAAGTCAACCTCGGGAGAACTTGAACTCACAACGTGAAGACTAACGAAATGCCGCTAAGCATTTCGCCCGGCATGCTAACGATTCTGCCAGCTCACCATCTTAACGATGATGATGATAATAATAATAATAATAATAATAATAATAATAATAATAATAATAATAATAATAATAATAATAATAATAATAATAATAGTCCTTTCTACTAAAGGCACAAGTTCTGAAATTTGGGGAGAGAGGATAAGTCGATTACATCAACCCCAGTGTTTCACTGGTACTTAATTCACCGACACCAAAATGATGAACGGCAAAGTCAACCTTGGCGGAATTTGAACTCAGAACGTAAAGACGCACGAAATTCCGCTAAGCATTTTGCTCGGTGTCCTAACGATTCTGCCAGTTCGACGCCTTATTGCATATTGATAAACCAAAGTAAGTTTCCTTTCTGAGCCCATGCTGTGCTTCGCGTAGCTTCAAATCTTCTATGGCAGTATGGAGAGCTTATGTAGCTCCTTATAATTTTTACTTAAAAAGACAAGAAGTTTTCTAGCAGACCAAACAAATATTGAAAAGCAATGCAGTTAATTATGAGACTTCACTTTCATAACCAACATTATGAATAAACTTGCATAATTATCAAATGCACTGCAAGGAAGACAATGGAGTTTCACAAAAGCTGATAAAATCTCAAACGTACAATTAATTTGTTTATATAATTTTTAAAAAAAGACTAGTTTTGATGTGCCAAAAAGAAAAAGATAAATGAATACAATTACTGATTAAATTATTGCTATGAGAAAAATGAATACGAGATTGCATAATCGATAAAATGAAAGCATAATTTATTAAGTAAAAAATACATTACGTTTTAAAAGGGATAATTTTAGTTGCGTTAATAATAACATAAATGAAATTGTTTTGTTTTTCAATTCATGAAACGTTGAAGACGTCAAGAGATAGTTGGAAATT
>NC_142945.1:10750549-10770549 GCF_046866305.1 Octopus bimaculoides | reverse complement strand
ATGAAATATCTGTATCTTATTTGAGATTTTTCTTTTTCATAAATGTCTGTCCAATTTTTTTTTTCAACCAGTAAACAGCGAAACTGCAAGGAAATCATATTTTTATAACTGAGTTATATATAATTATGAATGATGCAAGACAGTCTTTAATAAATAGAAAACATTAATTTTTTTATAGTAAAGCAGAACAGAGAGCTAAAGAAAGGCAGCAATCGATTTAAAGTCGATGTAAACGAATTTTTTTTTCTACAGATTTGAACCATCATAAAAAAATTGGTTCAACTTCAAAGAATTTTGAATGCCTAACAGTTTCGCAATTAACCAAAAACACGACTAGATTTGTCTCAGATTATATTTTTAAAAATTGCTGAGTTCTTTAATATCCTGTTGTTGTTGTTGTTGTGAAGACTTTCGTTGTGAGGAAATCTGCAAGCTAAATAAGTTATTGACAGATGCGTCTCATGAGTAATCAGACAATAATTGAGAATTGGTATAAAATGGAATGGTTTACAGGAAAAAAATCATTTATTTATTTATTTGTTTATTTGGGGTTATTTTGTTGAGTTGTTTTTTTTTTTTTGTGTGATGCTATATTCCACTACAACTTCAGATAGAATATTTAGTTATTTAGTTTAACATATTTCAGCGTAAAGGACGAAACAATTTTGAGCGGAAAAAAAAATTGGGAAGGTGAGCTAATGGTCGAAGAAAATAGTTAAAATGACGTGAAAGATTCGCCAAAACTTTTTGAAAACTAAACCTGAAGATGAATTATCTGTAGTTTATTTGGTTTATGTATTAGCATACATATATACATACGATGAGACATGATATTGTAGCTAGGACACTCTATAATGTAATCCGTCGGCAAGATGATCCCGAGGAAGAATCCACAATATGGTAGAAGCCATAGCCGCTCATAATAAAAAGGAATACTGGTGGAATGCCCAAGTGAAGACCTCAATAAAATGTAAGCACAACAGACCTGATATAATGATTTGGGATACAGAAGAGAAACTGTGTACAATTGTGGAAATTAGCTGCCCAGCGGATGTTAACATAATGTTGAAGATCAGTGCAAAAGAGAATACCTAAGCTGAACTATTGAGAAATCTGTAGTTACTCTATCCAGATTACAAGTTCAGGTTTATACCTGTAATTATTGGGGCCCTGAGATATGTAACACACTGCCTAAAAACCAATCTTGAGAAATTAGGCTTCGCTGAAATTGCAGGCATCGTACAAAAATTTGGCAGCAATATTTATAAAATATTTATAAAAGAATATATTTGCTATGAAGATGCACTCTTAAAAGTGTTCTCAGTACAACCAATGTAACTTTTACAGCACTGTCTTTAGAGGCCACCATCTCACAACACACAAGGGTCTTCATGAGATGCTTAAGATCCTTAAGACCAAGAGAATATTACTGCATCTGCATTTATGGATAGAATTTCAGTTGTTGGTTCTGGCTATGACAGTAGTCAGCCTTTGGTTACAGCTGTAGCTGACTTAGATATTATTTTTACAGACGATTTTCTAATAAGGATTATTGTGTGGGAAGTGTTTGCAAATGCAATACAAGAAGCTTGCAGCTATATTGAATGACACATTTAAACTGAAGAGAAGAGACTAAATATTTTTTTTTTTCTCTTACTGTCATTTAGTTTTAGTTTTTTTTTTCTCCTTGCCATTATATTTTTTAAGATGCTCGATATGTGTTATTTTTGCGTTAAATCAACCCTCCTTTAGCTCATCATTCCAATGATTTGAAAAGCTATAAAAAGTTTATTCATCTGGAGATATGTTTGATATTTGTCCGATAATGTAGATAATTTTTTTTTATAATTATTCATGTTCCTAGAAAGAGTGTTTGTGTGTATGTGTGTGTGTGTGCATGGGTGCATGCGTGTATACATATATGTATACATATACATGTGTGTATACATATAAGTATACATATATATATATATATATATGTATACATACATATATATTTATATTTATATATATATATATATATATATATATATATATATATATATATATATATATATATATATATATATATATATATATATATAATATGTATGCATATATTTATACTGAGAGAGATTGACTGAGATAGAAAGACAGAATGACAGATAGATGTACTCACATATGTATGTGTATATATATATATATATATATATATATATATATATATATATGTATTTATGTATGTAATATGTGTGGGTATGCGTGTGTTGAATAAATGTTTGCACATATATAAATATATCGATGTCTATTCAAATGTGTACTTGTAAGTACATATATATATATATGTACGTATATATGTACATACATATATATATATATATATATATATATATATATATATATATATATATATAATGTGTGTGTGTGTATGTGTGTGTAGAAAGAGAGAGAGAGAGAGAGAGAGAGAGAGAAAGAGAGCAAAGGAGAGCTATATAAATATTGATTCATATATATGTATGTATATGTATATATGTGTGTGTGTGTGTATACATATGTATGTGCGTGTGTACTGTGCTTGTCTCTATGTATGTATAGTTGCTTGTGTGCGTGTGCATGTGTGTTAACATGTCTTATATAGATGAACCTGTATATGTGCACCTTTGTGCAACGAGAGAGAGAGAGAGAGAGAGAGAAAAAGAGAGCAAGAAAAAGAAAAGGAGAAAGACGAGATGAGGCTGGAGATAAAGAAAATTATTGGGAGCAAAATGGACAGAGAAAGATATAAAAAAATAAAGTTGGTTATTGAAAACAAGAAAACATAGCTAAATAATAAATAAACAAATTATTAAGTAAATAAATAAATAAAAGAGTAAAATATCATCTGTACTGTTTTATCGTTCATAGTTGATCTCCTTGGCAACCGATTATACTTCTATTACATTACCACCACAACCCCCCACCTATGATCAATATCACTCCACCACAACCACTACAACCATCAACAACCACCACCACCACCACCACCACCACACACCACCCACCCCAATCATCTGCATCTTAACATGTCATTGTTGAAATAATTTCATCGAATCTCCTTATAGCTGACTGTCATCCGTTACTCTTGTTTGTAATAAAAACGTAATCAGAGAAGTTGAGGAACTGCCTCTCTGTTGAATGATGTTTAGAGATTTGTGGGGTACCCTAGCTTGCTCTAAGTTACTGTCTTCCTTTTAGTATAATTAATTATACTAAAAAAGACTTAGAAAAACAGATTAACACACACCTAAAGAAAGGAAGCTTTTGAGTAAGAGCTTTTTGCAGTTCTCGGCTTTTCGAATACTTTTGTTTCAAGGTAACTCATATTGAAGTAATTGTTTTTAGTATCAGCGTTCACTACTTCAGTTTAGTTTCAGATTTAGAATTATTACGTAGTTTTTTATTATTTTTGTCTTCCTTGCAGAAAAGAGACTATTCTGAATATTCCATTCACACAAATGTCTAGATATTCAGTACATGAAACATCTCTAACAGATGGATTTTTTATTTATTGCTTATGCATCCTAATCCACTCTTAATTTTGATCCTGTTTGACCAATGTAATTTTCACTGCATAGTGAAACATGTGATGAAGTAAGTGAAATTTTGTTTCGTTTTGCAATTCATATTTGTATTAATCTTTAAATCCTTACCATTCTCGACTATTTCTCCTCTGCCCTTTTCAACCAATTCACACGCTCTTCATTGTGAGGTTTTCACATTTTGGTACCTGCATTATTTCTTCTGCAGTGAATTTTGTTTTTAACATCGTCTAATACATGCCATGTACTTTATCACTGCCAGCACAGGGCTGAATATTCTTCAAACATTGCTTTCTAATGTTCTCAGTATAGCATGGTTCATTTAGAGCTTCTCTCTTGGTGGCGATAACAGGTTCCACCTCAGACACATTAGATTCCAACCAATCTTCATTTCTCTTCTTCTTTCTGTTTCATTTCTGTTTCAGTGGTGCCACAGATAAATTGCCACCTTTCTCTGCAGGTGTGGCTGCATCTTTAAAGTCTCATTCTATTTGATCACTGAGTTCTATGCAGAAATCTGTGTTTGCTATCCTTGTGGTGTCGTTATATGTAAGATTTCTCTGCTCAATGAGATGGCTCTTCTTGAATTTGACTGGACTTTACTACATGCCATGGAACGATCCATGTTGCAGTTGGCATCTACCATTGAGGAACTCACTCTTGAGAGCATCTCTCTTAGTGATAATCATCATGTCCAGTTGGTGCCTATGTCATACCGTAATTCCTGTTATATCTCATCAGGACACTGAATGATGAGGTTTTGTCTTGAAGAATATATAGGTAGTGCATAGTTTGTGGTAGGAGGGACAACTCTGACAGTCTTGGGCCATTTTCATGTCAATGCCAAAGTGCCGAAGTGTCTGCCATTTTAATCCAGTCCTTCCCAAGTGTTGAAATCATGCAATCAAATGGTTTTCATCTCTTGCTGACTATAGCATCGACACCCTCATGAACTGTGGATTCTTTTCTTCAGATAAAAGCAACGTTGAAGTGTAGTCAGTAATAATGTTTATTCTGCCAGATAACTTTGAAAGGCTGAGGCTCTCTACACCTTTGGAAGGAAAAACTATCATGGACAGAAAGCTTTTGACAAAAGCGCTAACACAATGCAGATGAGGTTCTTTGGGAGGTCTGCCTTGCTGGGAGAAAATACAGTTCTTCTTCTGCCAGCAACACACTTGGTCACTTGTGCTGCTACATTTATGTGCAATCAACAGGCTGCACATTGTTATAACCACTGTTTTCCTATTGTTATCTGTTTGCTGCAGATCATTTGAGAAGCCAAGGTGCATAGTTTTGAGATTGTAAGTGTATGGCTAGTGATTTATTTCCCTACGTATTTTGCCTGTTAATTGTATTTTGTCTGGTTTTGCCAGCAGTAATTGCCAGTTTTTCAATAAATTCAAAGTTCCAGGCACCGATTTAAAACAGCAAGCAAAGACAAATCAATGCCACCTTGTTATCCAGAGACTGCTATGGTTGAAGTAGTGAGAACCAATTGCCAATGTAAGAACACTGCGTTAAGGCCCAGTGTCATTACAGCCATTCATAACAAAACACAAAGAAACAGAACAAATACCACAAGGTGTCCTGTCTGATGTTCTAATAGATACACCAAGCCACCATTTTGGGCAGTTATCTTTTGATCAGTCACAAAAGGAATGTAAGCTCCTAATGAGGTCTCATTCAAACTGGACAGGTCAAAGGATAGAGACCAGACTAATATAGACCACCTCTTCCCAAAGGTAAAAATGCGTTTGTGTAGAGCCAACATCCATACTTAGCAAAAAAAGCAAACTTATAGAAGTGTCAACATCAATTCAAAATGAACAAGACGTGATCTGGAAGAGGGAAGATTCTCTTTGGTGAACGCCCACCCACCATACTGGGGCAGTTGCTCTGAAGAGAACCCAAATTGAGAACAGTGGAGAAAAATCATCGATAGCCTATGCTACATATGGAGTGAAGGGCTTGGGCTAAAACAAAGTCAAGGGACCAAAGGGAAGGTTAATTTTGGCAGGATTTGAACTGCAAACATGGAGAGTCAGAACAAAACCCATGTAACAACAACAACAACAACAACAACAACAACAATATGTAAACAATAGGAATGTTTATTATTTCAGTAATTGATTTGTAATGAGAGCAAAGGTTAAGAAAGATCCACTCCAGGGGCTGGAGGCAAAAGAGAAGGAGACAACTAGATTAGAAAGAAAAAAAAAAATCAAAAATGTTAACATATTATTTTATTTTCAAAGAATAGTAAATGATCTTTAAAAGATTTTGGGAGCTTTGGGTGTCTGAATCCAGCTAAATAACCTCACCCAGCACCAGTACAATGATGGTAAAACACCACAGGATCAGTGTCTCTTTTACTTTTTTTTTTTGTTAAATAAATTGTTAAATAAATCTGTCAGAACAAATAAGATCTATGAATAAAAAAATTGGGAGTGTATGTTTGTGCATGGTGTATTCATGTGCGTGTGATATATGTCTTTGTGTGTGTATATATATATATATATATATATATATATAAAACATATTATATATATGTGTGTGTATATATATATATATATATATATATATATATATATATATATATATATTCCATTAAGATAAGATCAACAAAAAAAAAAGCACTCTATCCAGTAAGAGACAAACATCATTTAATATTTTAATATATACAGTAGGTCTTATCTTTACATGGTTAAGTAATGTATATATGTATGTATATGGGTATTGTATTTGGCTGGCAAATGATATGATATGTGTATGGTGTATTAAATGTGTATGTATAATATAATAAAAAATAAGACAATACAATATAACATGATATCATATAATATAATATATCTCCGGAGGCGGTATTAGTCTGTTCGTGACAATTTCATGTCTGAAATCACACAGCCTACATACATAAGGGCAGGCCAACTTAATCAATATAGTCTTCACAAAAAGGTTATTTGATCAATTGAAATAATCATCCATTATGAACAGAAATGTTAATAAGTGTTAACGAAGATTTTTATCAAGAGATGCAAGGGAAACAATTCTGAAATCTAAATTTCTTAAAAATTAAATGGATACACACATGTAGACATGCACACACACACACAAACATACATATACATGCATCTATGTATATAGGCATGTATGTAGATATGTATGTATTTATGTATGAATGAATCTATATATGTATAAGCGTCAATGTTATGACTATTAAATTGTGGAATTATAAACAACTAATATTCACTGATGAAAAAAATTCAATGTTTTGTGAAGTTAAATTTATTATATATATTGGGTTGAATGGAAGTTCAAGTTACTCTTGTAAGAGCTTATTCAAATATATATATATATATATATATATATGTATGTATATATGTATGTATATATATATACATATATATATGTATACATATATCTATATCTATATGTACATACATACATGCATGCATACATACATACATATATAAATATATACATGCGTATGTATGTATCAGTGTATGCATAATGATATTGATATAGAATAATGCATAATTCATACACACACACACACACACACACACACACACACACACATATATATATATATATATATATATATATATATATATATTTATTTATTTATATATAACACAACATAATACATTGAAAACTTGTTTCTATACATATATTTAGGTAGATAAATAGATGACTAGATATAAATATATAGTAATAATATATACAGATATATTGCATTTCTATATACAAATGGCTACATGTATCATATATATATATATATATATATATATATATATATATATATATATATATATATATATACATGAAAGTATGTAATAAAGTGTAGAATATTGCCGATCCATTACAGTCAATCTTATCAATTGATTTCACACAGGGTATCAGGTAATCAGATAATTATCTAATAACTGCGCTCATCAGAATTGGACATATATGCATATGCCAATATATAGTTGTATATGTATTATGTGTGTCTCTAATAATGTAGGATTTTCATCAAAATAATTGGCTAGTTGAGAATTCACTACTGCAGCAGCATGACATTTCTTTCACACACATCGTACACATTATATACGTTTTCTACACAGTTAGACCACATGACAGAAATAGCAGTCTAAACTCCGTCAAATCACAGTGTATGTTTAAAATATGAAGAACACATTGGATAATTCAATCAGATAAATAAAAATGATGAGCTGGATAGAGGTGAATCATTCATTCTGGTCCATAGATCTATACAATCAGAGCTGACCAGGATGAGAAAACCACAAAAACACTAAAATTAGTATTCATGACCATTTGCACATGTAGAAGTTGTCTGCATGATGGATTCCCTGAACTCTCACATCTTTTCAGAAGCAGGAACGAGTCAATTGCTCCCAGGCTCGTTTAGCATTGTGCCAAGAAAACAAGGAGGACTTTTTCGGCAGACTTATCATACAACATGAAACATGGGTCCATCACTATGATCCTGAGACTAAAGTCCATTTGAAGCAATGGAAGCATGACAACTCACCACCTCCAAATAAGGCTCGTGTCCATCCCTCATCAGGCAAGGTGATGCTCACAGTCTTTTAGGACAGGCACAGAGTAGTGATGATGGATTTTCTGGTAAAGGGCACCATAATTAATGGAGCAGATTATGCTTCTCTGCTGCAGAAATTGTGGGACGCCATCAAATGCTGACCAAAGGAGTCCACCTGCTCCAAGACACAGTTGACAATGCACATGTTGCCCAGATGAAAGCACACTCCTGCAGCTATGAAATCCTTCCTCATCCTCCTTACTCTCTCGACCGCTCACCATCTGACTTCTGCCTCTTTCCAACCATAAAGTCTTTTTTGAAGGCGAAGCACTTTTCGGATGATGATGAACTTATTTCCGAGGTAAAGTCATGGCTCCAGACACAACCTACCAACTTCTACAGACAAGGTCTTCACAGCTGCTTAAAGTGATGGGAGAAGCGTGTCACCATTGTTGGTGGCCATGTAGAGAAGGACTAATAATTTCACCAAGTTTCGTTTATCCCAGTCCATGGATGTGTGTCAGGGTAAATCTTTAATGAACACCCCACGTGCATATGTATGTGTGTATATATATATATATATATATATATATATATATATATATATGTATATACATAAATAGATAGATAGATAGATAGGTAGATAGAGAGAGAGAGAGGGGGGGAATTATGTGAATAAACAAATTAGATACATTAATGTGTCTAATTTGTTTATCCACATAACTGCCGCTATATCCATTCAACCTGATCCCTCTTACTGCCATTCTTTACCTTGCAGAACCAATCCCTTGTAAACACATCATAGTCCAAGTTTGAATCCTTTGAGCACTACTAAGTGTCTTCTATACAGAGAATCACTGTATTTCATCTGTAGAATATACACATATATATATATATACATTATTCTATATGTCTTGTCTGTGATATTAAGTTATGCATAGAACATGCTACTCATAGTTGTATTTTTGTTTTGTTTTTCCTTTGTAACACAACATTAAGGCATTGGTCTTAATTTCAGGCACTATAATCAGTGTCAAATATAAAAGTTTTAAAATAAAAGACCTCTTAACGAATACAAATTCCTGCTGCAAAGCCAAAAGGTACATTTTTTTTTCTTTCTTTCTTTAAAACCACCTGCTATAGTTTCAGCAATTATATTTCTGTAATTTGTAATTTTATCATTTAGAAATTGCATTTAAATAATAATTATCATTAGCATACAATGAAAGACTCAGTCAAGGTTACAATAAAGAAAATGCAAAGCTACTGCAACAACAAGAAGAAGAAAAGTTTTGAGGTGGAATTTCAGCAATAACAGAATAACAATTGGAAAAAAAGAAAATAAAGGTATTCCATAAATAATAAATAAATCTCATAGATTGGCTTTAATTCTTTTCACACCAATCCACCTGAGACCACCCTTGGTTTTATGATACAAATTTCTTGTCTTGAAGTGATCGAAATTGAAAGCCTTCATCAAAATTTCATGTTAATTCATGTTCCAAACAACAGATTAATAATGACAAAGTTATTTTATTAAATTCTTCATTCTTTTCAAAACTAATTCTAACAATGACAGAATAATTAAACAGAAATATGATAACAAAAGGTTTAACCCTTTTGATACCAATCCTCTTAAAACTGCCCCTAATTCTATGATGCACACTTTCTGTTTTAAAGCGATTGAAATTGAAACCTTCTGTCAAAATTTCATGCTAATTAAACAACAGATTAATAATAACAACGTTATTTTACAAAATTCCCCATTATTTTCCAAATTAATTGTAACAATAGCAATGTAATTCAACAGAAACAGGGTAACAAAAGGAGTTGATATTGGAACATCGATGTTATGAAGTAATTAGCTTGAAGCATTGAGATTGCTACTAATTTAGCTTGTGATGATTTCCAAAACCTCTTAGATCATAGGGATTAGAACTGTAAAGTATTTCTGTTTATACAATATATGGAAAAAAAAGTCAACCTAAAATGCTGAAGCGACCACCACCAAGAGAGGATGCCCTAGATATACCTGGAGGAGGGATGCTGAGGTAGAACTGAAAGAACAGAAAAGGCAGAGATCTAACTGGAGAGAAGCAGAAAAGTTATCTCAAAGTCAAGAACAGTGGAGAAAAGTTATTGATAGCCTATGTTCTACAGGGAGTAAAGGGCTTAAGAAAAATGTAATTAAATAACTAAAAGGCCTTGGCACTGGTTTATACAGCAGATCATAAAACACGAGTTGAACCACTTCCCAGTGAAAAGCAGACAGCTTTTCACTGGAAAGTTGGTACTAATGATTTCGGTTCAAGAATTGAAAAGTAAAAGAGAGAGAATAAGTCTGGTTGGTCTATTCGTTTTGATGCTACTGTGCGTTCCATGTGTTTTATTTGCTTCCTCAAAAGAAGTCAATGCAAAGATATTATTTCTTCAACGTATCTGGTATGAAAAAGCACAGGAGTAGCTGCTGTTAAGCACACTATCCTCCAGCTGATCCATATATATGACTAGTATATCTGACAGATTTAACCCATAGGATATATGTATGACATTCAAGATTTATTAAATATCTATTTATAATACCACAAGAATCATAGACTCTCAGTGTCAGAATATTGAATGTATATTTACATCATTAAGCAGTCATTTTCACTTGGATCATTTTATATTTTTCATTTTTAATTCAATTTCATTTATTATTATTATTATTATTATTATCATTTTTTTTTTAAAAAGATATTCATCTGATTAAAAATCCAATATGGACCGAAGCCATATTTTTGTTTACTGTTAAAGACAATATTTATTCTTTCCTTCATATGAAAGATGGAAATAATAGCAGTATGGAGAAGATCGGTTTTGACAGGTGAGTGGTGGGGGAGCACAGAGGCCAGTGAATAAAAGAAGACACCACATTGTAGAAGTAAAAGACAACAAACCAAGCTATAAGACAACCATAAAGCAACGATAATAACTCGCTGAATGGAAATCAGAACCTAATGAGTCACTTGTCATTTGAGCCACCACTGAAGAAATTCTGGCTTCATATTGAGAGTACAAAGCATTTCTAAGGATTCTGGAAGCATTCTTTTTTTTTGGTGGACAGAGTTCTGAGTATTTATCGTTAGTTTTATCTTTTATCTTTATATCTTTTATATGTTTTAGTCATTGGGTTGTGGCCATGCTGGGGCACCAACTTGAAGGGTTTCTATTTTACATGAGCAAATCAACCCCCAGTACTTATTTTTTTAAAGTGTGGTACTTTTCCTATCGGTTGCTTTTGCTGAACTGCTAAGTTGTGTGGATGTAAATCAACCAACACTGGTTGTTAAGTGGTGGTGGTGGTGGTGATGGAGGTGGTGGTGGTGGTGTTGGTGGCAGCAGGGGATAAACATAAACATAAAGACACACAAACACATTCACACACACAAACACACATACAAACACACACACATATACATACACACACGCATGCACACACACACATACACGTGCACACACACACATATACACATACACAAACACACCACACACACATATACATGCAACTTGCTTCCACACAGTTTTTGACTAGCAAATTTACTCACAAGATATTGGTCAGCTATGGACTATAATTGAAGACACTTGCCCAAGGGGCCAATCAGTGGGACCGAACCTCATAGCACATAGTTACACAGTGAGCTTCTTAACCACACAGCCATGCCTGCACCCACAACAAAGAGATGAACTTTTGAATGAAATATAGAACGGGGATACTTAAATAGAATAAGAAAGAACTCCAGAATTTAGACAGAAAGATGTTAAAACTGATGATAATATAAGGAACATTCTAAAATTTATGAACCTGTGCCAAAATCTGAAACCAATATTTGGCGGGTTTTTCAGGTGGTGAGCTGGCAGAATAATTAGCATACCTGGCAAAAATGCTTAACAGCATTTAATATGTGTTTATGTTCTGATTTCAAATCCTACCAAAGATCAACTTTGCTTCTCATCTTTCAGGGTTGATAAAATTAGTACCAGTCATGTACTGGGGTCGATGTAATCAATGTACCCCCTACTCCAAACTTCCTGACCTTGTTCCAAAATTTGAAACCGATATATGGAGCATTCCACCCAAAAAGTGTCATTCATAGAATTTATCAGTCGGAGGAAATGTATAAATGTATAAGTGAGAATTGTATAAGAAGTGAAGAGAAAAACTTGGAATAGTATGTAAGTGATAGTTCAGAACTAGTGTCATCTGATGTAAAAGATGCTGATGTGATGGAGAGTATAGACTGTGTTGATAAGGATTAATATAAGAGGATTAGAATAGAGAGAAAAGAGACATACACGAATGAAACAGCAAGAGATAAATAGTTTGTTATGGATATGAGTGATGGTGTGGAATGAGGGGAATGAGAATGGTTGTGAAAATCAAATGTAAAGGTTGAAAATGAAGTGCAAATCTGTGCAGTTTTAAGAACAAGTACATAGAAATGTCACACGGATAAGAACATTGAATTGCTTTTATCGGTTATCTTTTATATTTTACAGGCTTCAGTCATTGGATTGCAGCCATGCTGGAGCGCTGGCTTGACAAAGTTAATCAAACAAATGGATTCCAATATTTTATTCATTATTATTTCATAAGCCTGGTTACTTATTCTATCAGTCTGGTAAGTTATGGGATGTAAACAAACCAACAACAGTTGTCAAGCAGTGGTGGGAGACAAACACACATACAGAAGCATTTATACACATCTATTGTTCTTTTTATCTATCAATCAATCTATCTATCTATCTATCTATCTATCTATCTATCTATATATATATATATATATATATATATATATATATATATATATATATATATATATATATATATATATATAAATGACAGGAGTTTACACAGTTTCTATCTATCAACACTCACAAAATATTGGTCAGTCTGGGGCCATAGTAGAAAACACTTGTTCAAGGTGCCATGCAGTAGGACTGAACTTGAAACCATTTGGTTTGCAAAACAAGCCTCTTAACCACACACCCATGCTTTTATGTAGTCTTTGGGGGGGGGGGAGTGAATGCATTAGTCACATAGTTTGTGGATGCAGTACACTTGCACAGCAAGAGTACAAAAAGTGGCCTGACAATATCAATATTAAATACATTGCTCACTGGAAACTATGTAAAAAAAATATAATTTGGACAGAGCTGATTGGAGGTAGAAACATTAACCAATTATCATGGAAGATAATGAGAATGTTAATTTGTGAGATTTCAGCATTCAGTGTGACCAATTACCATAAATATTTAGATTAGACATTGTTACTTTCAACAAAATGGAAAGATGCTGCATAATAATTGCAGCATCACCTCTGAGTGACGACAGAGAGTGTGAGAAAGAAAATGAAAAGGGTGAGAAATAGGAAGATCTGAAGAGAGAAATTGCAAGGATGTGGAGCATGAAAAACGGTTGAAATTGTGCCAGAGGCAATGGTAATTGTTGATACAGTAACAAAGAAAATTAAATCATAGTTGGGCACTGTCGGTACAGTAGCATAGAAAATCAAATTAGAGTGGGAGTGAAATACAAACAAAATTATGGGAAACTATACAATTCTTTCTAATTCTGGTATAAGGCCAGCGCTTATACCAGGTAGTAACCTGCTACCTGCATAAATCCTACCAGGAATAAAACCAAAGCTGACCCAAACCAAAATAATAAACAGGGTGCTAATAGACATGTTTAAGAAGATACTGGTGGTACTAGAGATAACAAATGGAAGGTTCACTGGGTGAAAATACCAACTTAACACCTAAACTTAAGAAATAGCAAACCCTAAAATCTATAGACCCATAATATGTCTTTTTACAACCTGCAAACCTTTAATTACACTGATATCACAGATTAAATATAGATCTGGAAAAATCAAACTTGTTTCCAGAAGAGTAGATGAGACACTGCAAAGGTTCTTATATTTTTAAAAATCAATTAGACCATATATAAAAAAAAACCATAATCAAAGACTGCCAAAGAACAAAGAAGGGTTTGAGCATGGCATGAATTGTCTGCTAGAAGGCTTTTGATGGTGATCTCAACTGTTGAATTCTGTAAACATTAGCTACAAGTAAGGTAGCACCAATGATGAGTAAATACATTAAACATGAATAAAAACTAAACAATTTTGGAAATACAGACGTGACAGAACATTTTTTAAAAAACTAACTCAATCTCATTTATAAGAATACGATAAAAGAATACCCTCCTGCCCCTCCCCTTCTGCTTAGCAATAACACCTTTAACCAATGTGTTTAACAAAACTGGTTTAATGTGCTTATTATGGTATATGGTAACAATCAATTCTCTTTTGTGTATTAATGACCTCAAGTTGCACATGGTAGATGATAAACAACTAGAAACTCTGCTACAGATAGTAAACAGGTTTACTAAAGGAATTGCTATGAGATATATATTTTGGTGCACCAAAATGAAGTATAAGCATCTGTATGTATATGTCTGTAGCTGTATATATATATATATATATATATATATATATATACAGTTAGTGCAAAGGCTCTCATTACCTCATCACAGCTGAGCTGGGTGGGACATGTTTACAAGAGGGCAGGTGACAGGCTCCCAAAGACAGTTTTCTATGCTGAACGGCATTGCACCAGGCAGAGTTGTGGTGGTCAGAGGTTGTAATACAGGAGTGAGCTGAAGAGACATATGAAGACTCTAGTATCTCCTCAGGAACCTGAAATTAGAAGGCTCTGCAGCACAATGAATGGCACCAATTGCCAAAACTCATATAATTCCTGCCATTGAAGAGAAATAACAGAGAGAACACAAAAGAGCGTATGAGAAGCATCTCTTCTCCATTACATTCAGTAGCTTCATTTGCAGCAGATGTCATCAATGCTGAAGACCTTTTGCCCATATGTAAGCCAGCCAGAGATGATTACTGGACAAGAACAGTCAATATTGACCTGCAGCAGACAGCTGATGGCATTGATATACAGACAGGCAGACAGACAGACAGATAGATAGATAAATGTTATTATTACAGTAAAAGCTAACTTGAAGTTTCATTTGAAAACATTTGTTAGATGGCATTTGTAAAAAGACATTTTGAAAATGCTGACAGAATTATCCTTTTATGTGCTGCTGTGACACAATAGTCTTATTTGTTTACATCAAGTAGATGAATGAAGTTTTATTTCATTGCTGTGGTTAACTCTGTTGAATGTGTTTCTACAACAGTGGCTTGCTTCACCTGATAATTGACTAAACATCAGTTAAGGTACACCTTACATAAACAATGACTAATTGACAGCCAATGTATGAATACATCAGTTTTTCAATTACCACAAATATCTAGACTAGACTGTCGTGTTTCTTTTTCACTTCTGAAAGTGGTCTTATAGCCAACAAAATTTCTTCATTAGGTGCCACTTATCTGGTGCAAAATAAAACTTCAAGCAATATAGAAGTCATTCACTTTAACAATAATAATTATATTTTCACTTCTAGGCATATTTTGCTTATACTACTTGCAACCATAAAACTATATATATATATATATATATATATATATATATATATATAAAGAGAGAAAGAGAGAAAAGGGACTGTTAGAGAAGGCACAAATTGAAGTTAATTCTATGAGTAAAATAATATTTTGTTGAAGCAATTTCTGTCTTTATCTGAATGAAAAAATATATGGAACTATGAACATGTTTTAAAAAGGCAACAGTAGTAAATACTTCCCATACATTAGATGAGTAAAATTTAGCTATAGAAAGATCAGAGAAACAGAAGCTAAACCATCTATAAGGTTTATTATTTTTCTGTACCTGCATGAAACCAGTGGTATGGGACTGGTAACTCTCGAGTTCATATGAGTCCAAGTGAATGTGGAGTTGCTGGGAGAATATTCATTTAATATTCCTGTAAATAATTCATCTCATTTTCATGATTGGCCTCCTTCTTAGAAGCAACAACAAACAAAGTTTGTGATTTTTCTTGAAGGATATCTCAATCGTCCACAAACAGAATGAACATACACGCACGCTCACACACACACACACACACATCTTTGCATATTTAATGAATCAGAGAGCTTTAATTTCAAAGAACTCAATAGTGAATAAAAATTTTGCAATGTTTACTTCAACTATAGCTGAATTAATGAATGATAGGTTTAATTAATTAAGCATTTGCTTAATTAATTTCTTAGATAATTGGTCAATTAATTAACTATAATATGTACAGAACATGACAACTAATTAAAATCAGGAAGACTAGAGAGATGAAATACTGTGTCAGACCGCAAACTCTTGAAAGACAATAATATAGTTAGGTATGTATGTATATATGTATGTATGTACGTATACACACACACACACACACACACACACACATATATATGATTTAATAATAAAGAAAATGATATAGTGACAAAAACAAGTGGTAGATAATGTAATGAAATATATTACAGGAGTGTAAACAGCTAACGGTAACAGCAACAGCACAGCCAGATATATAAGGCAGCTATAACAACAGGGTTACTTTCAAAAGACATTAGCCTTCTAAAAAGTGTTGGGGAAGAATCTATTTATAAAAAGGCACAGTGATTGAGATAAGCATGCGAATAAAAAATATAGGATTATAGCTTTTTAATGAAAGATAATAGTGATAATAGTTAGCTGCTAAATTTGCAGGTCTAGAAGTCTCTTAAAGAAACCATGATATTGTGATCATGTGTGCAGTACCCTATCCACCAGGCCATGCACCTTCACTATTTTACTTTGAAAACTTTGATTATAAAAACACAAACAGTGTAATTATAGATATCGTCACTGTAGAGTTAATTTACACCAGCACAGTAGTTCTTAACTATTTTTTTACCTATCGACTCCCTTCGATTCCTATTTTACTCAAATGGCCCTTCATAACTATTCTATGTATAAAAAATCCTATTATATTTTTATAATTAAATATTATTAGAAATTGTATTTTAAAAACTGTTAAAATATTTTGTGTATTGTAAAAGTATAAGCAATCCAATGAACAAATTTTAACAAAAAAATCTTATATGGACCCCCAAGGGTCATATGGCCCTGACTGGCAGAAACCCATGTGTATCCCAGTTTCAGAATAGGTATACTGTGTCCTGTGCAGGTGGCACGTAAAGTACACCATTTTGAGCGTGGCCATTGCCAGTACCGCCTGACTGGCCTTCATGCCGGTGGCACGTAAAAGCACCCACTACACTCTTGGAGTGGTTGGCGTTAGGAAGGGCATCCAGCTGTAGAAACTCTGCCAAATCAGATTGGAGCCTGGTGTAACCATCTGGTTTCACCAGTCCTCAGTCAAATCGTCCAACCCATGCTAGCATGGAAAGCAGACGTTAAACGATGATGATGATGATGATGATGATGATGTCATAAGAGGCAACTGAAAGTTTGGGCAAGAGGAAAAGTATCTGACCATAAAACACCACCTCAGAAAAACTTGTCCGTGGAAAAGTGAACATAAAACAATGATTATGATGAGGAGGAAACAACTTTGAAAGTCACAGCCAATAGCACTCCTTTGACTTTGTACGCAAAAAAACCAAGCCAACTTAACAACGTTATCTAAATATACATGATACTTGATACCGCACATAACTGTATTATACAAACACAGTTGACACCTGAAATAACAAATCAATAAGCTGAAGAGTAATCAATAGTAGAACATATTGTATCAATGAATCAAAAATAAATATATAAAGAAAATCATTCGTCTGACTAAAAGTATGTTGTAAAAAATTTCTTGACAAAGCTCGAATGACAAAAGAGAAAAAAAGACAAAGTTTGATGCCAAAACAGAAAAATTGGTAAAAAAAATGAAAAGCACTTGTTGCAATTTCAGAAACTGCCAGTAATTTTACCAGTAATTTTAGCTGTAATTGTTTAGTTCCAGGCAAGGTGGTAGGAATGTGTACAGACCTGGCAAAATGCAGAGCAGCATTTCTTCCATCTGAGTTCAAATGCCACTGATGTGGACTTTGCTTTCCATCTCTTTTGGGAATCACTAAAGTAAGTTCCAGTCAAGCCTTTATTACAAAAACAATTATTTAGCTCCAGGTCATCCTTGATCAAGTCGACCTATAATCAAAAATATTCCAGCCATGACAATTTAGTTGTCTTGGGGGATATCTGGGGCCATATTATATAAGTATCTTTCCTTCTCATTTTTAAGACAGCTCAGTGTAATTTGAGGAAGATTTAGCTGCTATTTCTAGCTGATTAAGCAACTACATAAAAGTCTCCTCCCTCTTCTAGTTGTTAATATTGGTTAACTTTTATGGATTCCTGAGGCGGACTGGCATCCCATCTAGGTGGGGAGACTATACGCCAATGAAACCGGGAAACCGGCCCTTATGAGCCAAGCATGGCACGAGAAGGAACAAACAACAACAACAACAACATCAGATAAAAGGTTTTTCAGGAAAGACTAAACGCGAAATGAAACAATAATAGAATTCAGTTAATTAATGAATAATAATTACAGGAGATTTAAATTAAACAATAATAATAATAATAATAATAAACTGATGCAATAAGAGTAAAATTTATTAATTATTAATAGCAGCATCAGTTTATGACATATTTCAGCAGAATATTTTCATACAAATATTTCTTTCAGAACTGATACATTTGTTTTCTTTTCCCATCGACGTCGACGATTGAAGATGTTTGTTTGTTAACAGAAGCAGAGACAACAAAGGCCTGTAGCAAGCATTAACATTAAACCTTTTGTATATCTTTCATTTCCCCGCACTAAATCAATCACTTTGTGTGTATGTATGTCTGTATGGATGTATGCGTGAATGTATTGACTCCCTTTCACCCCTTGTATATGTGTCTGTGAGCATGTATGTGCATATATACATACATATATATTTACATATATATGTGCGTGTTTGTGTGTATACATACATACATACATATATATATATATATATATATATATATATATATATATATAAATAGTCTTTATATGAGTCTTTATATGTGTATATATATATATATAGTCTTTATATGTGCGTATATATATATATACGCATATAAAGACACACACACACACACACACACACACACACACATATATATATATATATATATATATATATATATATATATGTTGGCAGAGAGTTTTTGTCCATTGTTTAGTTCTGGTTCTTGTTTTGCTTTGACTATGGTGTGGCCAAGAAAATGTCTGATCAAAAGTTTTTATAGACATAATTTATCCTATATTTTATTCAGACATAGTGTGTGTGTATCTGTGTGTACTTAGGGTGATTCATACATATATGGCCTAGTGATTAGGATACTGCGTTTACAATCGCGAGATAGTGGTCTTCATTCCCAGACCACACAATGTTGTGTTCTTGAGCAAAACAACTCCCTTTCATGTTGCACTGTGATCATTTCAACATCAGACACACTTGTGTACCTGTACAGGCAATGTCAATTTGATGGAGGGAGTGAGCTTGTGTAAAAACAAACATCTGATCACCATAAACAAACAATATGTGCTGATGGTTCAGCATGAAATTGCAGAACCCTCATCTGTCATTTAATGATGGGTGAGCCTATAATATATGTGTGTATGTATTGCTAAATACAAAGAAGGTGAATTAATAAGGTTATACAATGTTTAAACAAACAATTATGAAATCCTGGCATTTAATTTGATAAAATGTTAGAAAGCATAAAATACCATATATGCTTTCAATATTTTATTAAAACTATATCTTTATATATACATACATACATACATATATATATATATATATATATATATATATATATATATATATATATATATATATATATGTATTAATATATAGAATCAT
>NC_142945.1:10730549-10745549 GCF_046866305.1 Octopus bimaculoides | reverse complement strand
AAATTTATACCCCTACCAACTGTTCTTCGGAACAGAATTACCATATTTGATGGTACAAAAGACACTTTGGTATTTTGAGACATTCCCCAATTTCAACAGCAAGTATTCAAGAGGAAGTGAGCATCAAGGACAAAAATCATCTTAGGGGAGGCCCAACTTCACATAAAGGACCCAGGGTAGTTTTTTTCGTGACATATTTTATACACCATCAAATATGGTATATTTTAAACACCCTACAAAGATATTAGTCTGTGTGTGTGTGTGTGTATTCATTCAGTTTTCACCTACCAAATAGACTCACAAGGTTTTGGTTGGTCTAAGGCTGTTGTATAAAATACTTGCCCAAGGTTTCACACAGTGCAACTCAACCCCAAATTATGCAACTCAAAAGTGAACTTCTCAACCACACTTATAGACATGAAGAACAGCCATCCATCAACCCACCCAGATCCAAATCTATCCCCCCCCCCATCCGTCCATCCGTCCATCCATCCACCTGTCTTTTAACCACATAACCACACCTGCACCTATGTATAATGTATGTTGCAGTCAGTACTCCATGATCTGAACCTTGAGTATCCAGTAAATAGAGAAGGTCTCTCAATTTTCCTACAGTTATCTGACTTTATGCCATTAACTAACCTAATAAATAATAATTGATACTCCCTTGTCTTAAGTACTTTTTCTTCTGTCACCACTAACATTATATATGCGCGTGTGTGTGTGTGTGTGTGTGTGTGTGTGTATGTGTGTATGTATATATATATATATATATATATATATATATATATATATATATATATATAGAGAGAGAGAGAGAGAGAGAGAGAGAGAGAGAGATGGATTTTAATTGATTTATATAAATATATATTTGTTATATTAAAAAAACAAAAAGAAATTGCTTTGATGACTTTATCATGAATAAAAGAAAGAAGATATTTACATTTTTGTGAAAATATGCTACCAGTTTCAATCATTTGTAAGTTGATTTAGTCATGCTCTGAGAAATATTTTCTTTCTCTTATTCGTGATACAGCTCTCAAAGCATTTTCTTTATGCTTTTTAATTTAAATTTACCCGTGTGAAACCTCTTAACCTTTATATCACACACAGACACACATGCACACACATACCACCATATTCCCTATACACACACACATAATACTGGTAAGAGGCAAGAGACAGCCGAACACAAAATTGGTGCAGCAGACAAAAACAATGTCTTGTGATATCTTGTTCTGCCCCAGTTATGTGTTAGGTCCCTGTAGCTACAAGACTGTTGGACTTTGCCTTTCTCTCCAAGGATTATGATGAGACAGATCGATAAAATTAATATGAGAGAAAGCACAGGAGTTGATATAATCCTCGAAACAAACAAAAATCCTTGTTGGCAATCCTCCGTTATGCTGAAAGTTATTTGATTGATGAAACCAAGGAAAAAAAAAATAAAAAAGACTTTTTTTGAAAAGAGGCAAAACAATAAAAGAAAAAAAATAGAATGTCAAAACTATGATTGGATTAAAAAGGGAGAAATAAAGACTTAAACAAAACAATATAAAAGAAAAATGTTTTAAATAAAAAATCAAAAACAAAACAATCAATTAATTAACTAAAATTAATTATTCAATCAAACAATTATGAATTATTAACAGTTTTTCAAGGTTTTTTATTATTAATATTATTTCTGTAGTTTGTCCTTAAATGGTGATTTTCTTCCAAGATGTAAGAGGCTGGTAAATTTGGCGTTTCAGTGTAGGTATGTATATATATATATATATATATATATATATATATATATATATATATATATATAGAGAGAGAGAGAGAGAGAGAGAGAGAGAGAAAGAGAGAGAGACAGAGAGAGAGACAGAGACAGACAGATAGATTCAATCTTTAGTATGCTTAGGCGCATCATGTCACCCTATGAGTTTTCTCCCCTGCAGCTGCATTGCGTTGCATTGAAAGGGGAGAAAACTTGTATGATGACATAATGTGCTTACAGCATGCTAAAGGTTAAAAATGTGTGTGTATATGTATATATAGGTGCAGTATGTTTGAATGGTTAAGTTTGCTTCCCAACCACAAGATCCTGGGTTCAATCCTACTAGATGGCATCTTAGGCAAGTGTCATTATTTCTTTTTTGTAATCTCAGGTCGACCCATATGTTGTGAGTAGAGGGAAACTGTACAAAAGCCTGTCAACTGGATTGTACTTGTAATTCAAAGGTGGACTCCTGTCACACTATGCCATGCTTTTATTTGTTTCAGTCAACTGACTGCAGCCATGCTGGAGCACCGCTGTTAGTCGAACAAATCGACCTCCAGGACTTATTCTTTGCAAGTCTAGTACTTATTCTATTGGCCTCTTTTGCTGAACCGCTAAGTTACAGGGACGTAAACACACCAACATCAGTTGTCAAGTGATGGTGGGTGGGAGACAAACACACAAATATATGCATGCATATATATATATATATATATATATATATATATATATGCATACACACACATGATGGCCTTCTTTCAGTTTCTGTCTTACCAAATCCACTCATAAGGCTTTGGTCAGTCCGAGGCTATAGCAGAAGACACTTGCCCAAAGGAGTCACGCAGTAGGACTGAACCTGGAACCATGTGGTTGGGAAGCCACAGCACCTATATATCTATGTATATATATACACACACACACACATGATGGTATCAAACAGTGAGAATGTGTACTCAACACCATATTTGGCAGATAAATACTCTTCATTTGAGGATTATGAATGTTACCAATGGTTTCATGTGAAAAGAATTTCTAAAATGTAACAGACCATAACATTGTTAATGCACAAATAAATAAATATACATATGTGTGTGTGTGTATGTGTGTGTGTATGTGAGTGTGTATGTGTGTAATTTAGATATGCAAGAGTGACTTTTTTTTGCATATTTATTGTTTTATTTATTTATTTGTGTGTTTCATTAGCAATTTCCAACTGCCACCCACCCACTCATAAAATGACGGGTTAAAAGAACACGAGAATAACAAAGACATATATATATATATATATATATATATATATATATATATATATATACATATATATATATATACATATATATATATACATGATAAATTTGGTGTAACAACAATGTAAAACATTACTTTTAATTGTTATTAATAATGCTAAGTTTTGTATCATGAAAGAATTCTTATGTCTATGTGTACATCTACACACACACACACACATATATATACACACACATATATATACACACATATATATATATATATATATATATATATATATATATATATATATATATATATATATGTATATATATATATATATATATATATATATATATATACATATATATATATATATATACATATATATATATATATATATATGGATGTATGTGTGTGTGTATGTATGCAGGTTTGAGGTAATGTATAGGTGCTAGCAGCTGTTTCAGCAGTGTTATGTCGTTTCATACAACTGTAAGTCTAGTCGTATTACAACTTCCCCTGAATCCGCTTCGTGCAATTTCAGTTTCTTAGTGATGGGGCCACGTCGCAGCATAGTTTCTTGATAGATTTCTTCTGTGTAGATCTCAGTTCGTCCCAAAAAATCTGAAAAAAAAAAAAAAAAAAAAAAAAAGAAAAAAAAAATGTAAGTAGATATTTAGAAATATAAAATTTGCAAATAAAATAAATATACATTTTTTTTTTTAATGTTAAAGTATGACCGAGACCTTTGGAAATGTGTTGTGTGTGAGAAGACCCAGCAAGTCATACCCAGCAAAATAAGCTGTGAGTTTTCATATAATAATAATAATAATAATAATAATAATAATAATAATAATAATGAAATGCCCTGATGCAGTACCAGGTAGTGGCTCTCATGGCTTCTGATCTTAATTGATTGGAAGTGTTACCATGTACATTGTTTTGTCTTGGTATAAAAAGATGGGCTACAGCAAATATTCTGCTTAATACCACAGATTTGCTTGTCAGTTGTTTGACCTTAACCAGTTGAGCATGTCCCTTGGTGGCTGACGATATGTGCATCTCTGATCATGAGCAGAAGTTGTGGGGGAACATCATAGCCATGTGTTGAGAGGAATTCTTTGTGGTTTGAATAATTCACCTCTGGAAACATGGGTGTTTTGCCCAACATCCTTAAACAAACCTTATTCAGGGACCTTTTGAGCAGGATGGGCTATTCGACCTGAAGAAAATTCTAACTGGGCCCCACCTGCGAGGTCATGCACTGTTTATCTTGATATGAGATCACCATGTCGCGCACATATGGTTATGATGCATGTGCCTGGTGTACCCTTATCAGACGGGTAGTGATGATGGGTATAATGGGCTTCGTATATTTTACCCCAGTGTCACTTTGATGGCATGCACTGCTCTCTCACTCAATAATAATAATAACAATAATAATATTAATAATGATAATAATAATAATAATAATAATAATAATAATAATAATAATAATAATAATAATAATATATCCTTTCTACTATAGAAACAAGGTCTGAAACAAGGTCTGAAATTTTGATTGCATTGACTCCAGTGCATAACTGGTACTTATTTCATCAACCCTGAAAAGATGAAAAACAAAGTCCAGCTTGGCAGAATTTTTAACTCAGAACATTAAGATGGATGAGATGCTACTAAGAATTTTTTCCAGCATGCTAATAATTCTGCAAGCTCACTGCCTTGATGATGATGATGATGATGATGATGAAGATGATGATGATGATGATACAAATTCTCTACGATAGCAACTGACCATTTGGGGAGAAGAGGTCTCGATCAAAGACACTAATACATAAGACATCTTGGTGCACATCTCGAATGACAAACTGCATCGAGTCATTCCATTTGGGATTAAGCGTTCCATTGATGACTTTGGTCCTGTGTTCTTGGCTTCCCATGCTCACTTCACAATAAGGGTCACTTTTCCCTGAGGGTTGCCAGGGCAACAGAAGAAAAAAAAATAGGTGTATTAGAAGGAGAAAAGATTGTATAAAAAATGTGGTATCATTTAAAAAAAAACATGAGAAACAAATACATTTGCTTACGTAAGTGAAACAGAAAGAAAGAAAATAATAATGATAATAATAATAATTCTTTCTAATTTCATCACATGGCCAACAATTTTGCAGGGAGGGGGCAAATCGGATACATTTAATATTATTAATAAGTTTCAAAATATATTCCTTTCTAGATATATATATATATATATATATATATATATATATATATATATATATATATATATATGTATATATATATATATATATATATATATATATATATATATATATATATATACAGTAGAATACGAAATAGAAAGTCCTTGGTACAGTATTATATATTTGGAAAATGAATAAAAATGGCTTTTCTGATCATTTTTCCACTTTAATAATTATATGTTTATAAGTTATTATGTGTAAACACCTGGTACCTTATGAACATCTAATTATTAAAGTGGAAAAATTATCAGAAAAAGCCATTTCTATTCATTTTTGACACACAAGTCATCTTAATGGTTTAAATATATATTTCTATCTCATTATTCCATAATTTTTTATTTACGCCATATTTTCACGTGATATATTTCGTATAAACGCTAAGCGTAGTTCTTGGGGAGATTCAGCGTGACAAGGCTGGCTCTTTAAAATATAGGTACTGCACATTTTTGCCAGCTGAGTGGACTGGAGCAATGTGAAATAAAGTGTCTTGCTCAAGGACACAGTGTGTCACCAGGAATTGATCTCACGACCTTATGATCATGAGCCGAATGCTCTAACCACTAACTCATGCACCTTCACTATATATTCCCCTCCATTTTCTTATTGCTATATATATATATATATATATATATATATATATATATATATATATATATATATAACATTGACCACTAACGTGGACATTCAATGTGCTAGAAATAGATCACATCTTGTGTCTATTACGACCTAAATTGTTCTCAACATGAAATATAGCGGAATACCAAAACGTAAGCAGGCAAGACATTTAAAATCACCGAAAAAAATCATTATTAAACAGGGACTGGTTTCAAAATTTAACAATCTTACCGACTGTCTATTTCTCTTCAGCCTGATTTGTAATGTAACCATAGCTAGCTTCCTGGTAATTAATCGATATTAATTAATATATGATTTTTTACCCTATTTTTTAATATATATATATATATATTTATATATATATATACACATATATATAATGTATGTATGTATGTATAATAGTGTAAATATATAATATCTATATATCTACTGTATAGATTATTAGCACCATCTTTAGAATGTATGTTTACAATATTTCTAAATCTATACACATCACTCTTTACACATCCTTTAATGACACAGTGGATAAGAACATCATTATTCTTAGCTCAGAAATAAAGGTCCCTATTTCGAATCCAGCCTAGTATTTTGTTACAAAACCCAGATTATGGTAACTAATGACAATTGGAGATGGAATCAACTGAACAAAACATTTCATGTTGCTCCAGTCTACTCAGCCATAAAATGAGTTGCAGCAGTAGAGGGGAAGTTAACCCTGCGATGGACTGGTGTCCCATTCAGGGGGAAAGTGTGTTGTAATCTCAGTCACTTATACAACAGGAAAACTGGGTTAACCTCCAGCCTTATAAATGCTAGGGCTCAGTTCTTGGGCTAAGTATCAAAGCAAGTGTCTACACATCTAGGAATAGGACATCTGAAGATGATAGGAGGTCAAATTGATCAACTCAATAGAAATATAGTCTTGATAGTTTGTTGTAGCTAAATATGGCTAAGGCTATGTTGGAGTACTACCGTCTAGTATCGGTGCTATTTTCTTCTTTTGTGTGGAGGAGTGTGGGGGAGGGGTACAAAAACCCATTTATCTTTAATGATGATGCCAGTAGTCAGGAAAAATGATTTAATGTTCCCTTCATCTTGGACATTAAGACATGGTTTTTCACTTTCGAATATATTTTCTTTCTTTCTTTTTCACTTCAGACACATTAAACATGTAAGAATAAATTACAAAGGATTTTTTTTTTAAATATTATATATTTAAAAAAAATTATATATATATATATTATTTAAAAAAAACATTATTGTTGTTAGTTATGTTAGAGTGCCACAAACAATTTTTGGTGTCAGTTGCATCACAAGAACATAGTTGAAAACATAACACATTAAAATAAACACTTCCTCTTGGCCATTTAACAGGACTGAAGCAACAGTTAAAGAATAGAGACAACACTTGTTCAGATTGAACACAAAATCTTTGTTACAAATAAAACAAAAACAAAAACAACAAAAACAAAAACAACAAAAACTAAATAGACCGCAAAGAAAAAAACACAATAAATCAATGAATTTTACTCTATATCATAGGTGTGTGACAGTGTGGTTAAGAAACTTGCTTCCTAACCCTATGGTTCTGAGTTTAGTTCCACTGTACAACACATTGGTCAAGTGTTTTCTACAATAGCCCCAGACACACCAAAGCCTTGTGAGTGGATTTAGTTGACAGAAACTAAAATAAGCTTACTGTTTGTTTATACGTATGTATGAGTGTGTTTATGTATGTATATGTGTATGTGTGTATGTATTTGTGTGTACCCTTTGACAACTATCATCATCATTATCATGCAAACGATGATGGTCATTTCCAGAAACATGTCTGGCCATGAGGAAAGATTGCTTTGCTTGAAAACAGGTGAGGGTTGGTGACAGGAAGAACATCCAACCATAGAAAATCTGCCTTGACAAATTCCATCCAACTCAAGCATGCATGGAAAAGTGGATGTTAAAACGATGATGATGACGATGACGCTGATGATGATGGTTATAATTAATCAATTGCTGGAGGAAGGCCTCAACGCACCACCACCATCAGTACAGGTTGTAGGACAACTTCATGTCAAAACAGGTCAATTGCAAGTATTCGCATGGTCGGGTGATTATCCCTGGCCATTGATAGCTAGATAGAATTTGAACTCAGAATGCAAGGAGTCAGAGCCAATCCAACTAGGCATCTTCTCTGACGCTCTAACAATTCAGCCAGTCTACTGCCCTTGCCAAATACTTTATTTAATGACCCCAGAATGGAGGAAAGGCAATACTGAACTAGGTGGAATTTGAACTCAGACTACAGAATGAATACTACAAGATGGGTTATCTGATGCTTTAACCACTCACCCATTTTACCACCTATACAACACCATCATCATTATCATTAACATTATTGTAAAGCACTGCTGCTTATTATTATCATATTTATTAAAATCAAGAGCAACACTAATGACAGTAAACTGAGTGCAGGCATGGTCACATAGTTAAGAAGTTCACTTCATAGTCGCTTGGTTCCAGGTTCAGTCCCACAATGCAGAATCTCATGCAAGAGTTTTTCTATCATAAGTATGTCTCAGGTCAACCGAAATTTTATGAGTAAAACGAGGTTACGGAAAGTGTAGAGAAGCCCATTAAATGGACTTTACCCTTGCTTATGTTCATAAGTAGCAGACTTATCTGTTGCCCTGGTGAACACCACCACCATCACCTCCATCATCATCATCACCAGGTCCTTGGATATCTTTAGCAGAATCCATTCTTTTGCAAACATATAGAATAGGTTACCAGATTAACTCTTTAGTATTTAAACTGGCCATATCAGGCCCAAATATTCTACCTGGTTTATGTTCAAAATGGCCATATCTGGTCTCTCACACCCACCCTACAATGTCATTCTGAAGTTAATATTCACATCGTTGAAATCTTGAAGCTACAAGATAATGCATGATTCATTCAAAGCAATATGAATAAATAAGCATTAACATTCGGCAAAGAAATCTGGAAGCTAAAGGATTAAAGACAATTCATGAGTCATGGGGCTCTTTTTTTTTTCTGTTTGTTGTTTTTTTTTTTGTTTTTGTTTTTCCTCTATTTACCCGAACAAGTTTTGAAGGCCCTGAAATTGTTTGGATTTCTTTGTTTTTTGCATCTTTTGGTAGCGGCTACCCGTTTCCTGACTAAGCTATAAAAACAAAACAAAAAAAAACAAACAAACAAAAAACAAACAGAAGCAATGACTTTTTGCTGAATCTGAAGCTGCATCAATAGAAGCAACATCTGCAACATCTGCAGCAACAGCAGTAAGAAAAGCAACAGCACTTAAAAGCTATAAAGTATAAAATGGAGAAATCTGAGGACATTAGAGTTAGTCTTCATCTACGAAGTCACCACCATCTTCCCATGACTAACACAATCGTCGACTGGACTGCAAATCGCTATACTAGCAATGGACACTGGTTCCTGTCGCCCATCACAAGCAGAAGGGCCGAGAACAATCACATAGATGCTTCTATAAAAGGCCTGCAGTTGTGGAGTGGAGTTATCCCCACTTGTCTAAGTCAAAGGTTGATAGGAGCACATATGGGCTGTGTGGTTAAGAAGCCTGCTCTGCAAAGCAGGTAGTTTGGGGTTCAGTCCCAGTGTGGGGCACCTTGGGCAAGTGCCTTCTACTACAACACTGAGCTGGCCAATGCCTTGTGAGTAAATTTGGCAGATGGAAATTGTGTGGAAGCCTGTCATGTGTGTGTGTGTGTTTACCCTCAACTACTTGACAGCTGGTGTTGGTTTGTTTACATCCTCGTAACTTAGTGGTCTTGGTGAAGAAGACCAACTGAATAAGTACTAGACTTTAAGAAAAAAGCTGAGTACTGAGGTTAATTTGTTTGACTAAACCTTTCAAGGTGGTGCTCCAGCTTGGCTGCAGTCCAATGACCGAAACAAGTAAAAAAAAACAAAAAACAAACATACAATAAATAAAGATAATACAGAAATATAAATGGAGTAGAATTACTAATATTCTCAAGAATATTTTATCCATATGAATTAGACAGACCAAATGGAATGCTACATTATTCCACATTTAACTCTAGCAAACACCAAAGTTATGAAAATAAGTTGATAACTATGAATGACCATTTCATTTTTGGCACAGTTTCTATTGCTGGATGCCCTTCAAAATACCAACCATTTTACAAAATGCACTGACTGCATTTTTAAATTAAGCATCAGCAAGACTACAAAGTCCTCTCGGCTCTAGTGCTCTTTTGAATCTCAGGTCTTCTTAATTTAAAGGATTCTCCTAAACCAGTGGTTCTCAACCATTTCTTTACCTATGGACCACTTACATTACTTTACTATTTCATTCTGGTGGATCCTGTTCCCGATAGCCATTCAATGTTTAAAAAGAAGTTTTATAAATACTTCTTCCAAAACCCCTATTCTGTTTATCAGATGTTCACTTATGCAGGTTTGCAAACAGCACTCTTTGAGAGAATATTTCAGTGACTGGAAACATTAGTATAAGAAATCTAGTTGTTTCCAAAGCAAAAGATTTTCCTAAAATAGACCCTAAAATACAACTGTGGGTCTCCAATTTACTATTTTCCTACCATGGACCTCATAAAAACTTCATATGGACACCCAGGGGTCATATAGACCCCAGTGGAGAACCACTGTCCTAAACATTAAGTGTCCTCTGAAGACTACTCCTACCACCACCACCACCACCACCACCAGAAGTAGTAGTAGCAGTAGTAGCAGCAGCAGCAGCAGTAGTAGTAGTAGTAGTAGAAGTAGTAGTAGTAGTAGTAGTAGTAGTAGTAGTAGGCAACTATTATTAGAAATAAACACATCTTGTGTGAGAAGTGCCTTGTTAATCACTGCATGTAGTCAGTGCTGTTACGCAGTGAAAGCAGCCCAGTAACAATAGCTTACAAGAAGTACAACAAACTGAACAATACCAACAATGAAAACAGCAACAACAACAACAATAATGGTTTCAAATTTTGCCACAAGGCCAGCAATTTTGGGGGAGGGGATGAGTCGATTACATCGACCCCAGTGTTCAACTGGTACTTATTTTATCAACCCTGAAAGGATGAAGGGCAAAGTCAACCTCGGCAGAATTTGAACTCAAAACGTAACGATGGGCAAAATACCGCTAAGCATTTCGTCCAGCGCACTAATGATTTTGCCAGCTCAACACCCTAATAATAATAATAATAATAATAATTTTTTCTACTCTAGGCACAAGGCCCGAAATTTTTGGGGAGGTGGCCAGTCAATTAGATCAACCCCAGTATGCAACTGGTACTTAATCTATCGTCCCCAAAAGGATGAATGGCAAAGTCAACCTTTACAGTATTTGAACTCAGAATGTTAAGACAGATGAAATACCGCTAAGCATTTCACCCGGCATGCTAACGATTCTGCCACCTCACCACCTTCAATAATAATAATCATGATAATAATAATAATGATAATAATAATAATAATAACAACAACAACAACGGTACTGTTGAAGATTGAAATCGTTTGTGACCAATTCAAAATGCTCAGCATACCATTCAAGTCACATGCCACAAGATTGATGCCCTCTAAAATGACAACCAGCAGACGTCCAATTCCTCCAGTCCGTTTGGCTGAGAGAAAGTGAAAAAAAAGATAGAAAGAAAAAAATAGCATGCAAGTAAGGTAGAGGGTAGGTAGGAGAGGCTGAGCCATGCAGGGTGGATTATCAAGCAATGTTTGTGGCATAAAGTTAATAACACATGCAAGAACAATTACATGACGGGTGACATGGTTGATATCCTATTTCGAAATGTCGGAATAATAAATGGTATAGAATGAGATATCTAAGTTCTTGATAACATTTTAAGAGTGTCTGTTTGTTTTTGATCTTGTTATTTTTTCTGTTTAGTTTCTTTTTAACACTACAGTGTAATAAATAATCATATTGCACACATGTACAAACATACAAATATTCATGTTCAAACATGCACACACACACACACACACACACGCACACACGCACACACATATATACACATATATATAAACACTTACATACACATATATACCTATATACACAGAGACACACACTCCTAATTTAGTGTTAAATCTGTGTACAAAATTCCACCCCTTCATACCAAACATGCACTAAATGTACAGTCCATAATATATTTCAGATCTATGCAAGGAGCAGGTTCCAAGCGAGGTGAATATGCATTTGCATATATATATATATATATATCAACTTTAAATAGAGCTCAAAACTGATCCATTGAAAATACTTTATTACAATAATAATAATAATAATAATAACAATGAAATTGACCTATGAACATTTCGATGGAACATCCAGAATGATTAATACATATTATAAAATATTATAAAATATAGGATACTCCATCTCCTCGGGGTCCCATTGTTATTGCTATTATTATTATTATTATTATTAGTAATATACAGCTAATAAAAATAATGTATATATATATATATATATATATATATATATATATATATATATATATACAAGCAAGGTCGTTTTTCTATTGGCAAGAAATCTTGAAATAAACTAAATAATGACATACATACATACATACATGCTATACCAACAGACAGATACTCTGTCGGTCTATCTGTGGTAAGGGTCTCACATATGTATTACTATAGTGAATTGAAAAACTTCAGTTAACTAGATTTAGCCATATAATTAGATGGCAAGAACTCATGCTAGATACTTAAAATATAAAAATCAAACACACAAACAAACTCAATCAAGAGCTAAAATGAGCCAAGGGGAATAACTCAAATGGGCCAGCACATTGGATATATGAGCCCCTACCATAGTATTTGTATTTAGAAGGAAGAACACCTCTGTGAGGTCATTCACCCCACTCCACACTCAACCCTGTTTATAGAAATTCACATTTACAGACACTCAAACACTGTGTGGGTTTTATAAATGAAGAAATGAGAAAGGGCTCTATAATTGTTATGATGATGTCTGATACATGCAACGGGGTTAATAAAACACATGCAAACAACGTTCACTGTGCACCTAAAAAAAACAAATGGACAAAAACAGGACAACAAAGTTATTTGATATTAATATTCTTTTTTCTTTTTGAAAAGAGACAAGTGTTATTGAATTCAAACAGATCGGTAAGAAACAAGAATTACATACATTAACAACAAACATAGACTATCTACATCAGTGGTTCTCAACCATTTTTTGGCTGTGGACTCATTTGATTCTCATTTTAATTGGGAAGGCTCTCATAGCCATTCAATGTCTAAAAATATCCCATTATATTTTTATAATTAATTATTAAGAGTTGCTTAAAAATATTTCGATACATCAAAGAAGTATACGCAATTTATTGCAGATAAATTTTAACAAAAACAATTTTATATGGACCTCCAAGGGTCATATGAACTCCCAAGGGTCATATGATCCCCCAAGGGTCATATGGACCCACACAGGTCATATGGGACTTGGTTGAGAACCACTGATCTACATCAGCAACAAATTATCAATGTCCACAATAAACATACAGTATCTATGTCAATAACAAACATAAATTATGCACATTAGTAACAAACATAAATTATGTACATCAGTAACAAGCATAAAATTAATAATCAGTAACAGGTATAAATTATGAAAATTAACTGAATGAGTAAAACTTCTAAATTTTAGATATTACTTCATTGTAAAAACCGAATCATTTTAATTTGTTTATGTTTTTCTAAACGAGTCATTTTTAGTGATTTTCAATTGTTGTGTGTGATACATTTAACCCCTCTGCAATCTCTCACAAAGTTATATGACAATTTGATTCAATTATGGCTTTGATTCAGTCATCATTCAGTATGTTGACCAGAACGTTGGTCATCTTTGAGTGAAAAATCCCCAGAACGGAATTTTTTACACCATTTCTGACACGTGCATTCTGTTAAGCAATCAACACCATATACTTCACATATCTCTTTGTGAGCCTCGACAGCTTTTTTGCCTTTAGGGAAATAAAAAATGCAAAATATGGTGAAAATATTTTGTCTTTGCACTCCATGTTAAAATTGACACTGAACTAACAGGTGTAAACAAAATAACATGCAATTTGCTTCTAAAGTAAGCAAAAAGTAATGGCTATCAAATGTCAAAAGAAAAAAAATCATAAGATCATAGTCATGGCGAATTCCATTGTTGCATAACTGGCCTATTTAAAGGCACCCTTTAATTGTTGGCTGATATACTGTGCTTGTGAAAATCTGGTGAACCAAGTGAAATTTTAGCCATGACCATGCCAGTGCCACCTGACTGGCACGTGTGCCAGTGACACATAAAAAACACACTTCATGCATGGTCGATGCCAGTGCTGCCTGACTGGCACCCATGCTGGTAGCATGTAAAAAACACCATTCGAGCATGGCTGATGCCAGTGCTACCTGAATGGCACCTGTGCCAGTGGCACGTAAAAAAGCACCATTCGAGCATGGATGATACCAGTGCTGCCCGACTCTCAGAGTGGTTGACATTAGGAAGGGCAGCCAGCTGTAGAAACCTTGCTAAATCAGATTGGAGCCTGGTGCAGCCTCCCGGCCTGCCAGTTCTCAGTCAAACCGTCCAACCCATGCCAGCATGGAAAGTGGACATTAAACGACAACAATGATGATGATGATGATGATGATGATGGTGATGATGATTGCCATATCACCAGACTCTTAAATTCAACTGAATTCTTGGACCTTGGATACCATATATTACTCTCAAGAATTAAAACTATCGTGATTTCAAAAGAGTTTGAACTATGGGACCAAACCTAGAACTTCTTAACCTCATGCTCGTATAACTTATATTATAAGAACTGAAGAAAACTTAAAATCTTGTTAGTACACGATCAAGAGCCCTCATCAACTTGGGGTTTTAGGCTAACACAACATCTATGGCAATACTGAGTATGTTCACACCACCATAACAGATTCATAGGTTTTAATAGATTCCACACTTTAAGCTAAGCCTTTTGCTATTTACTTTCACAAATTTTCTTAGCAACATAAAAAAATACATTTAAACTAAAGTTATGCAAGAAAAGCGGGGGAAAAATATTTAAATTACCTTGT
>NC_142945.1:10715549-10720549 GCF_046866305.1 Octopus bimaculoides | reverse complement strand
GTGAGGCCTTTATTTTCTTGCTTCAATAGACCTTCAGCTAATGTGTAATACACACCAATTACACGCTGGTGCATGTTGTATATTGTGTGATACGCGTTGTGAGAGCGAAAATTACTGGAGAGGTATGGGGCAGAGAGAGGTGAGGGGGGGGGGCAAGCACAACAAAACAAAATTGCAGGGGAAAAGAAAACACCTGTAATATAATTACACACAGACGCATACACAGGTACACGTGCACACACACACACACACACACACGTACATATACACATACAGCATATACACAGCCACATATATATACACACTCACACTTAGGAGCACTTTGAATGCAAAACTATGCATGTATATATATATATATATATATACACATATAAATATATATATATATATATATATATATATATATATATATATATATATATATGGGAGAATGTACGAAAAAACAGCAACAGACGAGGACAGGTGGTGTAAATAACAAAAGGATGTATTAGTATGACGTGGGGTATGTGGGTAGGGGTGGGTGGTGGGTGTAAGGAATTGGATGGGGTGGAGTGGTAAGGTAGAGTAGGAGTGTGTTGGGGTGTGGTGGGATGAGCTTATGAGGGGGTGTTGACGATGAAGGAGGAAGGGGAAGGTGGATGTAAGAGAGGGGAGGGTGGGTTTGGGAGGGGAGAGAAAGAGAGGAAGAGAGGAGAGAGTGTGGGTATAAGAGAGGGAAGGTGGATGTGAGAGAGGGGGAAGATGGGTATGGGGGGAGAAAGAGAGGAAGAGAAAGAGAGTGAGAGACAAGAGAGTGAGAGAGAGGGAAAGAGAGAAGAGAGTGAGAGAGTAAGGGTGAGAGAGTAAGAGAGTAAGAGTGTAGAGAGTAAGAGTGAGAGAGGGAAAGAGAGAAGAGAGTGAGAGTGAGAGAGTAAGGGTGAGAGAGTAAGAGTGAGAGAAGGGGGAGTACGAGAGAAGAGAGTGAGAGAGAGTAAGAGAGAGGAGAGAAAGAGTAGGGGTGGTAGGAGGGAGGGTGGGGGAGAGAGGCAGGAGGAGGGGGTTAGATGAAGAGGGGAGGGGAGTTGAGCCCATGTGGTGCAAAGGAGCGAAGAGAGAAGATTAATCCCTGTTCACAGCGCAAACGGGTGTCCGGATGGCCCCTGTGCATGGACAATCCAAACACGGACAGGTGTTGCTGCAAGGAGTGGCCGGCAGAACGGAAGTGGCGTGACACCGGAGTGTCATTGCCAACGTTGATGTCTCGGAGGTGTTCCGCGAATACACACACACATATATGAATATATATATGTATATCTATATTCATATATGTGTGTGTGTATATGCATATATGTGTGTGTGTATATATATATATATATATAGATAGATATATACAGATACACTCACACACCCGCATACAAACATACACATACACATAAATACAACTACATTTTTCTAACCTAAGGATGAAATTCCAGAGATCAGTTGTGGTGGTGGTGGTTGCAGTGGTGGTGATGGTGGTGGTTGTGGTGGTGGTGGTGGTGGTGGTGGTGACTGTGATGGGAGGTGAAGTTATAAATTTATGTTCAGAAATTTGGAATAATGACAATGTTAAATTTTAGATCCAAAATTAGGAACACACACATATACATATTTGAGTGTGTGTGTGTGTGTGTATGTATGTATATATATATATATATATATATATATATATATATATATATATATATATATAGATAGATAGATAGATAGATAGATAGATAGATAAATAGATAGATATATAGATAGATAGATAGATAGATAGATAGATAGATAGATAGATAGATAGATAGAAGTGTGTCTGTCTGTATGTATGTATGTATCTATCTATCTATCTCTCACTCTCTCTCTCTCTGTCTCTCTCTCTCTCTCTATATATATATATATACATTTATGAAATCATACACACACATGCACACACACAAACACATGCACACACATAAACACATACATGCACAGATATATGTGTAATATACATTTACATATATATTATATGTTTATATAAATATGTATGACATATATATTATCTATATTGTATAATGTGTGTGTGTGAGTGTGTGTGCACGCACGTGTGAATATAAAAACACACACATACATATATGTATGCATAAATTGTTATTTTCCTTGTGGTAGTTTAATTTATCAGATCAAAATGAACCGATAATATAAGATAAAGATGCCAAAACCTTCACTGGAATGAGGCCAAGTGTAAAAGAATCTAAATTTAAATAACTATAATTCTTCTGTTCTCTCCAACCCTTCAAAATTTCTTCTTTGCTTTTTTTTTTTTTGTATCTATTTCCTCTTGCAAAAGTCTTCATCAAAAAGCATTACCATTTTATTTATGTATTTTAATTCTCACAAAAATAAAAAAAGAAAATGTATTATATTGCAGCACAGAATTTTATTTTTAATATTTTTAACAAAAGGAATAAATTCATCCTGGGGCTTTGAATCATTTTCACATTCTTATATTTTATTTTTCCCTACTTTATATGTGTGTGTGTGTGTGTGTGTGTGTGTGTGTGTGTGTGTGTGTGTGTGTGTGTGGAGGCACAATGGCTCAGTGGTTAGGGCAGTGGACTCGCAGTCATAGGATCGCGGTTTCAATTCCCAGATCGGGCGTTGTGAGTGTTTATTGAGCGAAAACACCTAAAGCACCATGAGGCTCCGGCAGGGGGCAGTGGCGAACCCTGTTGTAATCTTTCACCACAACTTTCTCTCCCTCTTTATTCATGTTTCTGTTGTGCCTGTGTTTCGAAGGGCTAGCCTTGTCAACCTCTGTGTCATGCTGAATCTCCTCAAGAACTATGTTAGGAGTACACATGTTTGTGGAGTACTCAGCCACTTGCACGTTTATTTCACAAGCAGGCTGTTCCGTTGATCGGATTGACTGGAACCCTCGTCATCGATATATATATATCAACACTTTCCATGCTAGAACTCATGCATATACTGATATAATTCTTATATAATCTAAAGTATTGTTACTCAGAGTTTCATAATCAGATATAGCCAAGCAATCAGTAGACAAATTGAATAAGATGTTATACATATTCGCATGGGTATACATGGATGTGCACACTTGCATAAGCATGCACACATAAACACACAATATGTAAGCACACATACATACATACAAAAACACACGCATGCGCTCACATACTTAGAAACAGAAAAATATGCACACACACATACACACACACACACATACATACACACTAACATATTCACAAATACACAAATGAAAGCACATGGCTGCTCTCTGAATAACTATGGCACAAAGCCAGAACTTTAGCCGGATGCGTACTTAAAGATACATGCATACCCATGTAAAAGCAGAAGTGCAAATACACACACACACACACACACACACACACACACACAAATATGAATATACACACTCATATACACTTGATTGCTCTCTGACAATTACAGCACAAGGTCAGATCTTTAATTGCAGTAAACTAACTAAATATTCCTTCTGATCAATATATAAGAAGCTAATAATTAAGGTAGAGTTTATAAGGGAACACCACCACCCCAGCCCAAGAATCGATTGAACTAATTATGTCAGGCTGTCAGTCCAGTTCAGTCTGGTCCAGTCCTGTCTAGTCCAGTCTAGTCTAGTTTGATGTTGGTCAGTCCAGGGTGTAGTTCATATGCTTCAGTGAGCAGCTGTTTGGAGCAGAAAAATCTGGGAAACCCTCACTGAACAAAACCAGATGACTAGCGTTAAGGAAAAGAACACTAGTGTAGTCACTACCACCACCATCACCACTACCATCACCATAATCGCCATCATCATCATCATCATCACCACCACCACCAACAACAACTACCACCACCACACCTTCCTCCTCCTTCTCTTCCTCCTCTTCCTCCTTTGCTCTCCATCTCTCCTTACTCTCTTCCTCTTTTGCTCCCCATCTCTCCTCACTCTCCCATTTTTCCTCCCTCCTTTTCTCACACTCTCCTGCCTCTTCAATTCTATCTCTCCCTCCTTTGCTCTCCATCTCTCCTTACTCTCTCCCTCCTTTGCCCTCCACCTCTCCTTACTCTCTTTATCCTTCGCTCTCCATCTCTCCTTACTCTCTTCCTCCCCTTCCCTCTCTTCTTTTCTCTCACTATTAAACTGTTGCAAGCCTGTTATTTTTACTCAGTACACATTGAAACCCAGGAGAAGCTTCCACACAATCTTCCTCCTCTGATTAAACCATCAAAAGAAAAAAAAAAAAAAAAAAAAAAAAACAGAAAAACCCCCAACAAAAACTAAAAACCAAAACATGAGCTCCATTCTGTGTGTCATATATAAATGGAAAAGTTCAAAACGTGATATTTTAAAACAAACAGCCACATACGTAGTGGAATGTTCTGCAGTCATCGTAGGAGAGCCCTCTTCATGACATAAATAGAAATGACAGGAAGGTACTGGCATACATATACGTGCACATATGCACACAAATATTCAGACACACACACATATGTGTGTAGAAATGTGCATGCATATGTGTCGAAAAACACATGCACATACATGTAGAAACATACAAACATACATGTAGAAACACACACACATACACACATACATGTAGAAACACAGATGCACATATGTGCAGAAACATACACACACAACACACACGCACACACAAACACATGCACACACACACACAACCACACACATACATGTAGAAACACACACATACGTGTAGAAACATATACACACACACATACATGTAGAAACACTAACGCACACACACGTGTAGAAACACTAACACACACAGAACCACACATACATCTAGACACACTCACACACAAACACATACATGTAGAAACACACATGCAAATACACACATACATGTGGAAGCACACAGACAAACATACACACATCCATCACATTCATACAGACACACACACACATGCACACACACACACACACAATTACACATGTACACACAAAAATGTACAAGCACGTACATCACACACAT
>NC_142945.1:10660549-10710549 GCF_046866305.1 Octopus bimaculoides | reverse complement strand
TTATCAAACTTTCAAACAGTCGAGCCTTTAGAAGTTAATTTCCTAACTCCAAGACTAAACAGTCACTTTAATCTTAAACAGAGGAAATTATTTACAAAAAGAACGGTAGGACTAGAAATAATTTATTTAATATAAAAAGGTCACGAAATGATGTACGGCAATTAATGAAAGCACTAAGTGAACTTTACCTGAACAATAACATAAAAAAATAGATGGTAAAAGCTAACATAACAACAAAGTTAACAGAAATACTAATTGAATAAAAGTGATTATATTGTTAAAAATAATTATATTTGACATAGGCACAAGGCCAGAGATTCAAAGGATGGAGGCAGTCAATTATATTTTCTCTGATATCTGAGCAGGAGGATAAAAGGGACAGACAAAGGATGGAGTCAGTCAATTATGTTTCAGCAACTCATATTCAGGAGAAAAAAAAATTAATGCATTAAAGCTTATGAGAGGCCCAACTTCACATTGAGGACCTAGGATGATTTTTTTTGAGACATTTCTTATATGCCATAAATTACGATAAATTTAAATAACTGCAAAATGTTTTGTCCAATACTCTACTAAATTTGCAAATCCTCGGCCACTGCCACCACCACCACCATCACTGCCTCAGTCAGGCAGTTCTTGTATTATTCCAAATAATGTAAATGAAATTATTCATGGTAGAAATGGTACTAAGAAGGGTAAAATTATCAACTGTCTGAATGGAAAAAAAATCATTATAAAATGTCAAAAATACAAGTTTAACAAAAAAAAAAAAAAAGAAATTCCTCAAATATTTAAGAAAGTAGCTTTCCTTACCATTTTGTACATACGAAACTGTGCTTTTGACTTGATGTTGAAGGTAAAGCTATTGCGACTGGATCCTTGCGGTTGTGCAAGTAGTAGGAAATCATTGAAGAGGAAACCAACCAGCTCCTTGTTGCTCTTAGCCTGAAAAAGCCACAGCGAGGTTTGTGTCAATGTATCATTACAAAAGCATTCATGTGTACACAGGCAAACATCTCTCTGTTTGTCTTTCTCTCATGCTCTCTCTCTCTATATATATAGTCTGTTTCTCACATTCACCTTGTGCTTTGACCTAACATCTCACCCTTCCTCTCTCCCATCCCAGATGAGCAAGCCATGCGTTCACCTCTTCAGCAAAACACTTGCTCCTTCCTACCTATCATACTCAGTTGAGCGGGGGGTTTATCTTGCAGGTAACTTGGTGGCTTCACCGGTGCTGGTGCCACAAAAACAAAAAAAGCACCTAGTACATTCTGTGACATGGTGGACACTAGGAGGAGCATCCAACCATAATAACCACACCAAAAGCAAACATTGGAACATGGGGCAGCCTTCAGGCTTGTCTGTTCATGTTCAACAGCCAACCTATGCCAGTATGGAAAAGGGTACATTAAATAATGATGTTGATGATATATATATATATATATATATATATATATATATATATATATATATGAATAATTGCAGCATGGAAGGTGTTTATAAGCCATTTAAGAAACACGCAAAAACTGTTAGAGTCACTTTAACATTTAAATTTAATTTGCCAAAATATTTTCGGTGCTTTGAGACCACGACCTCTTCACTGACAAAATTCTGTGCTGCATCTCTCTCTTTACTCTTTTACTTGTTTCAGTCATTTGACTGCGGCCACGCTGGAGCACCACCTTTTAGTCGAGCAAATCGACCCCAGAGCTTATTCTTTGTAAGCCTAGTACTTATTCTATCGGTCTCTCTTGCCGAACCACTAAGTTACAGGGACATAAACACACCAGCATCGGTTGTCAAGCGATGTTGGGGGGACAAACATAGACATACAAACATATACGTATATATATATATATATATATATATATATATATATATGTATATATATATATATATGACGGGCTTCTTTCAGTTTCTGTCTACCAAATCCACTCACAAGGCTTTGGTCAGCCCGAGGCTATAGTAAAAGACACAGTGGGACTAAACTCGGTACCATGTGGTTGGTAAGCAAGCTACTTACCACACAGCCACTCCATATATCATCATCGTCATCATCATCATTTAATGTCCGCCTTCCATGCTGGCATGTGTGGACAGTTTGACAGGAGTGGCCGGGCAAAAGACTGCACCATACTTCTGTGTCTGTTTTCATATGGTTTTTATGACTGGATGCCCTTCCTAATATCAACCACATACATACACACACACACATAAAATATGCATACACGGACATATGCACATACACACACACACACACATTTACAAAGCTAAGTCAGAGAAGTTAACATCAGAGTGCTTACCTTGTATAAAGTACCAGAGTGTAAGAATTTTCTTGGTCCCAGACAATTGGTGACAGAATTAAAAGTTAATTTCTGCAAAAGAAAAGAAACATTGGAAGTTATAAAGACGAGAATCCAACTTATTAAAAGTTGATATTGAGGAACAAGTGAGGAACAATAATATAAACATGTGTGTGTGTGTGTGTGTGTGAGAGAGAGAAAGAGAGAGTGCGTTTGTGTGTAGATTTGTCTAATTTTCTCTTTTTCTCCTCTCTCTCTTATCCTACATAGACACACATATATACATGCATGTGTGTAAGTAAGTGTATATGTGCATGTGCGCATATATATATATATAGGAAGGAAGGAAGGAAGGAAGGAAGGAAAAGAAAGAAAGAAAGAAAAGAAGGAAGGAAAGGAATGAAAGAAAGGAAGCATGCAAAGGAAGAAAAAGAAAGAAAAAAGAACGGAAAGGAAGAAAAGAAAGGAAGCAAGCAAAGAAAGAAAGAAAGAAAGAAAGAAAGAAAGAAAGAAAAAAGAAAGAAAGAAAGAAGATAGAAATAAAGAAAGGAAGGAAGAAAGAAAGAAAGGAAGAAAGAAAGAAAGAAATAAAGAAGAAAGAAAAAAAGAAAGGAAGAAAGAAAAAAGAAAGAAAGAAAGAAAGAAAGAAAGAAAGGAAAGAGAGAGAGAGATAATACTACTGCAGGTGGGTCTAAGAACTGGCCAGCAATATAAACAGGTTTAATGTTTTTAAGACTATAAATAATGCTTCAAGTACTCTTCAGTGAAATTTGCATTGGACGAAGAATATCTTCAACAAGGAAATGGATAAAGTATCAAAAGAAAAAAACAAAATAATGATAGAAAAAACAGAGTATCAAATAAGTTTGCTAAATAACTGATAAGATTAGATAAAGAAGCTAATAAGATAAAGCATACAAGATATCGTTCCTGTCTCGTAGATATTATGAATTATATCATCATCATCGTTTAACGTCCGCTTTCCATGCTAGCATGGGTTGGACGATTTGACTGAGGACTGGTGAAACCAGATGGTTGCACCAGGCTCCAATCTGATCTGGCAGAGTTTCTACAGCTGGATGCCCTTCCTAATGTCAACCACTCAGAGAGTGTAGTGGGTGCTTTTACGTGCCACCAGTCCTTTTGGATGATGATAATAATAATAATAATTGTCTCTAACATAAGCACAAGGCAAGCAATTTTTGATAGCAGGGTTAATTAATTTTATTGACCCCAATACTCGACTGGTACTTTATCAACTCTGGAAGGATAAGATGCAAAATTGACTTTGGTGGGATTTGAACTGACATCATAAAGAGTCAAAACAAACATTGAACTCAGAACATTAGGGTGAGCTTATTGCTGAGCCACATAGACCACTGCATGAACTTACACCGTTTCAAACTGGATTCCCTTCCTCCCATGTTAAGTGACTTACTGTAAAATTAAAAGAAAAAAGACTGAAATGAGGTGAAAGTACGTACTTCATCCAGACCTTCACAGAGTACATTCTGCTGGATCCATTCTAGATCGTTGGAGTTTTCCTTCTCTCGCACTCCTTCATTCACTTGGCTACATAGTTCTTCAGCTTTTGCTAAGGCATCGACCAGATGCAAATGGTCAGGGTGATCTTCTGGGGTGTGTTTCAAAATCTAATCAAAACAATAAAAAAACATTAGACATGATTAGACAATGTATAATCTCTAGTATCATCATGAAATGTCCATATTTCATGCTAACATAGATTGAACACTTTGACAGGATTCAATGCGTCCAAGGACCACATTGTGCTCCAGTATATGCTTTGGCGTGGTTTCTACAGCTGGTCACACTTTTTAACACCAGCCACTTTATAGCACGGACTGGGTGCTTTTTCTATGCCACCTGCACTATTGATGTCACCATGCAGCTTGCAGGACTACAAACCCTGGGCAAGGTAAGCAAGTCAGCTCCATGCTTCTATGAGAAGCTGGGGGAGCAGAGCAGGTTCTTGTAGAGGGATCAATATGGCTACTCAGATTTAGTAGGGGAAAGTGGAGAGAGAGAAAGAGAAAACGATCAGTAGGAACTGCAAGAGATAGAAAAAGGAGGACACCCCAAAACTGAGCAAGATGTCAAGATGGTGTGAGGGTGGTTGCTATGGCATTGAGGTAGATCTGGCCACCCCTGTTAATTGGGGACAAAACCCGGATTTAAAACACTGGATGATGATGATGATGATGATGAGGTGCTAGGGGGCCCCACAAAGCGCAAGGTGAGTAGTGGGTGGGTTTGGCTTGCAAGATTGTACAGGAAGGAGAATGAAGGTATGAGGAGGCAATCTACCAAAACGGGTGAGGCTGAGGGGTGGATAAACAAAGGACCATGAGTTAGGGAAGCTATGATACAGGGTTCTTTTAACACAGACACAGGACATTAAATGTTTTGAGGGAAGGAAGAATCTAGCAGATTCTTTTATTTTTTACTTGCTTCAATCATTGGACTGCCCTGCTGGGGCACCACCTTAACAGGTATAGTTGTGTGGATATGGAGTTTAGTTCAAAACTGCATTGTTCCCTCTAAAAAAGCACCAATCCAAACTCAGGGTTAGTACCGTTCTTTATCATCCCCTAAAAATACAAGCAGCCCCAGTACTTATTTTAAAAGTTTGGTGCAGTAAAAGTGATGTGCATTATCTCTTCTTCCTGAATTAAACCATGCAAAAAAAAAAAAAAAAAGAAGACACATTCCAGCCTTGACCTGACAGGTAAATAAACTGGCTGCCTCGTTAAGATGATGACTTACCTTTTTAAGGAGAAGGGGATACCGAGTTATTCGCTGCATGGGTTTCAGAAGGAAACTACTTAATGGCATTCCTTGACATCGAGGATCTGTGACACATTGCTGTTAACAACAAAAACACAAAGAGAAACAAAACAGTTAATAGATGTAGTGAGAAGCAGGAATCAATGAATACTTAATATTTATTGAATGCTGCAACTGCTTATGCACATAAAACCTTAACAGTGGTGTGGCAAATGTGTGTGTGTGTATGGGTGCATTTTAGAAAGACAAAATGAAGAAGCAAAACATGTAGTATCACTTTAGAGTGTGTAATTCATAATTCAAACATAATTGAGGAGTAGTGAGAGTAAGTAAAGGATTAAGAAATAATGCATAAAGTTCTTCCATGAAAACCTATCTGACCATTAGGAAATGTTACCTTCCTTGGAAACAGGTAAGGGTTGGCAAGAGGAAGGCATCCAGTCATAGAAAATCTGTATCAGTAAACTGCATCCAAACAATACAAACATGGAAAAGAGAACATTAAAACGGCAACGATGATGACGGTGATGATGATGATGATGATATTGATGATGATGAGTATGGTAATGATGATGGTGATGGTGATGATGAACTAACACAAATGTTGGTGCTTACTTTATGAACTTCAACAAATTCTGGAACATCTTCTGTTTTCCGTTGCAAAAGAGACCCTGCATTTAACTGGCAACTGCAGAATCTTATGTAAGGTGATAAATGAGGCAGCTGAAAAGAAAGCATGGTTATATTGTAGTAGGGGACACAATTTTAATTCATTTATATATATATATATATATATATATATATATATAGGTACATTCATATATATATATTTAATTCATTCATACACACACATGTTAGAAGTAAATAGACACCCCATAAAACATCGTTTTCTGTTTATTCTATCTTGTAAAGGTTTATATTTCTTATTAATTGACATTTTTATGTTTCAGGTTCTACATGTGGCTGTTTCATCATGCCATGTACAAAAGAAGCCTTGAAACTGACTGAATTTCAAAGAGGCCGTATTATGGGTCATTCTGAAGGTGGACATAACAAAATCGCAGAAAACCATGGGACCCCACTTTCTACAGTTAATAAAGTGACTGTGCAATTCCCCAGAGTGGGGAAGGAGTCCACATCACGTTGTCCAGATCAACCAGGGCCCTCTGACAGGACCCTTCTCTTTGTTATGAGAAGTGTGGAGGATAATCCTCGTTGCAAGGTCTCTGACATAGCAGAGCAAGTTGATGTCAGTCCCAGAACAGCTGTCAGGTTTCTCCATAAACTTGGTTACTATGGCAGAGCAGGAAGAAGGAAGCCACTTCTTCAACCAGCCAATATCAAGATTGGGCCAGTGAGATGGTGGAGAGGCCATGAGCATTTTGGGACACTGTCATATTCTCTAATAAGTTGAGTGTGGGTCTGGAGACTCTGTGACCAAGAATTTGATGTGAAAAGATTGCAACCAGCAATGAAATACAGCAGCTATTCTGTGATGGTCTGGGGAACAATTTGGAGCAATGGTTGATCAGAGCTGGTGGAATGTGAGGGTATGATAAACTCAAATAAATATGTGTCCATATTGCAGAAAAAATATGAGCAACAAGACGAAACAGTTTGAGCTGACGCTTCAAAATCACTCAAGTAACAGGACACATCCCAGTTTCTGAGTATAGGGATTGGTTGGATAAAAAAATCTGACCAATGGTAACCCATAATCTTGTGAAGTATCTTGGTACCAAAGGAGTTCAGGTGATCCTAGACAGTGTTAGTTGACCGCATGCCACATGGCCACAGTGGATAAGGAAATATCTCGTGGAAATGCAGACCGACTGGGACACAGCTCAGAAGGTCTATCAGGACAACACAAGAAAATACAAACAAATGATGGACGCAGCAGTGCCCTGCAATGACATATGCCCCCATACCTGACCTAACATACAAACACTGATGAGTATTTTTTGTTATGTGCCCTTTTAAAGCCTAGTCAGGCTCATGGGCCCAGTTTCCCGGTTTCTATGGCGTATGTGTTCCCCCCAGCTGGACGGAGCGCCAGTCCATCGCAGCATTACCCAAGAAACAGGAAGAAAGAGTGAGAGAAAGTTGGGGTGAAAGAGTACAACAGAGGTGGGCCCCCCCCCTGCCGGAGCCTCGTGGAGCTTTAGGTGTTTTCGCTCAATAAACACACACAACGCCCGGTCTGGGAATCGAAATCGCGATCCTCCGACCACGTGTTCGCTGCCCTACCCACTGGGCCATTGCGCCTCCGCACTGATGAGTATGGTTAACTGTAAAGTCCATAGCACAAAAGCTCTAGATACAAGGATAAAATCCTGTTTATGCACATGGAATTTTTATATATATATGTATGTACCTTCTTTCTAGAAATCTACAAAAAAAAAAAACTAAAAAGAAATATTCTTGATAAAAGCTGAAGAACAAAAGAAAAACTTTAGTCAAGATGAGAATGACATTGTTTTAAATAAGATGAAGACAGAACAGAGAGAAAGGAGAGGAATGGAAGGAGGAGGAGAAGGGCTCAGAGGAGACATTTCAATGTTTCTAAACCTGAGAGAGAGAGTGGTAGGAAGAGAAGTAACCGATCAGAGCACTAGACTAGGTTCTTGTTCTTCAAATTGTTTTGTGAAACTTTAATCATCTTAATGGATTATCTTGGTTGAACATATTACAACCGCTTCATTAAAACCGTCTTTGCCGCAATCTAATAATAATACACCAGAATTGGATTAGAATGGCAAATTATGATATGATGAGCAAGCGTCTTTGTCTGCTGCTGCTGCTGCTGTTGGTGTTGTCTAAGCTACAGGTCAATATATATCAAGAGCATTCCAGCTGTGGCCTTCCTGTCTTTGTAAGGAGGATGTTAGTTGGCACTCCGTCGCTTACGGCGACGAGGGTTCCAGTTGATCCGATCAACGGAACAGCCTGCTCGTGAAATTAACGTGCAAGTGGCTGAGTACTCCACAGACACGTGTACCCCTTAACGTAGTTCTCGGGGATATTCAGCGTGACACAGAGTGTGACAAGGCTGGCCCTTTGAATTACAGGTACAACAGAAACAGGAAGAAAGAGTGAGAGAAAGTTGTGGTGGAAGAGTACAGCAGGGTTCGCCACCATCCCCTGCCGGAGCCTCGTGGAGCTTTAGGTGTTTTCGCTCAATAAATACTCACAACGCCCAGTCTGGGAATCGAAACTGCGATCCTACGACCGTGAGTCCGCTGCCCTAACCACTGGGCCATTGCACCTCCAAGGAGGATGTAGGAGCACATTATCTAATGCGTCGGCTGCTATTTCTAGCAATTTGAGCGACCACATGGATCCCCCAATGCTTCACAGTTAGTGTTTACTGCCATGTCAGCCTTGATTGAGCAAACCTTAAAATCAAGGGCATTCCAACCATGAACATCCCATCTATTTCACAATAGACAGGACTCACTACATTACTGAATGTGTCCTTCTTTTTAAAGCTAAGATGACAAGATGCGATTCGAGAGACATTTGGCTGCTTTTTCTAGCAGATTGTATAATTATGTTGTATAATCATTAGCTTGTTGTCGTCATTGTTGTTGTTGTTGTTGGTGGTAGTGGTGGTAGTGGTGGTAGTGGTGGTGGTGGTGGTGGTGGTAATACTATTATTGTCAGTGTTCTCATAGTTGTTACTGTTGTTGTTATTGTTAAGGATGTCATTGTTGCTGTTCGTGAGTTTGGTGTTGTTGTTGTTGTTGTTGTTGATGCGGTTGTGGATGCTATTAATCTTATTGTTGTTCTTCTTCTTATCAATGCTTATGATGACGGTGGTGTTGTCGACAGAAGCAGTCACCATAGAGCTGTTGTGGTATTTGGCCGTGTAGGTGGTGGTGGTGGCAGTTGCCATAGAAGTGGTGGTGGTAGTGGTGGTGATAGTGGATGTTCTAAAAATTTCATCTTTTTCACAATAATGCTCAGTGGTATTTTGTGATGGATGTAAAATAAACTCTGTTCTGTCTGGTACAATAAACTTGACATTTCACTGACAATAGCAGTGAGCATGCAGGTGAGGGATGAGGAGGAATAAGAGGAGGAGGAATAAGACAAGGAGGAATAAGAGGAGGAGGAGGAGGAACAAGAGGAGGAGGAGGAACAAGAGGAGGAGGAGGAACAAGAGGAGGAGGAGGAACAAGAGGAGGAGGAGGAACAAGAGGAGGAGGAGGAACAAGAGGAGGAGGAGGAACAAGAGGAGGAGGAGGAGGAGGAGGAGGAGGGATAGTGGTGCAAGGAGTGAGAGGGTGAGAGGTGAGTGAGAAAATAGAAGGAAGAATATTGGATAAATTTGGTTTTGTTTCTGGTAATTGTAAAACAGCAGGAAGAGAGACAAACAGACAGACAGAAACATAGCTAGACATATGTATAGTTGGATACAAAGGTAGAAAAATGGATGGATGGATTGATGGATGGATGGATTGATGGATGGATGGAGGGAGAAAGAGTGAGAGGCAGACAGACAGACGTTTACATAGGTAGAGATAGACAGATAGTTAGACATATGCATAGTTGGACACAAAGGTAGAAAAATGGATGGATGAATGGATAGGTAGAGGGGTAGTTAAATAAAAAGAAAGAAAGAAAAAGGTAGACAAATAGACAGACTGACAGACAAATAGATTGATGGATAGACAAAGACATGCAGACAAGACCGAATTGATAAGTAGATAGATTGATAGATAGATTTATAAATGAACAGATAAACATATAAACAGACTGGTAGACAGATAGACAGATAGATAGATAGACAGGGAGAGAAAGAAAGAGAGAGATAAATGGATGGATAGATAGATAGATAGATGGCTAGATAGATAGATAGATAAATAGATAGATAGATAGATAGATAGATAGGTAGGTAGACAGAGAGACAGAGACAAACTGATAGCCAGTACAATTGACAAACATAGTAAATAGATTGATTGATTGATTGATTGATTGATAGATTATTTCTGATCAAACTTCTGCACTGGTGCCAAGTCTACAATACACTCTGAAGTGAAGGATTCAGTTAAATGACGCCAGCAATATTACGACTTTGCATTTTGTTTTCGCTACGAATGAGTGAGCCATCATGCACATCTGAGAAATTAACCATTGCCATCGTCACTGCTGCTACCCTCATTGTCTTCATCATCATCATCACCAATGTCATCATCATCATCACCAATGTTATCATCATCATCATCCACATCATCTTGATCATCATTAGCAGCAGCAGCAGCAAATCTCAGGCTTTGAATCTTTTGTCATTGATGCTTTGTTCGTTTGATCACTTCTGCTATCTTGAACATCACCATTGTCCTCCTCCTCCTCATCATCATCATCATCATGGTAAATCTGAAACTTTATAGTTGTATTATAAATTATGATGGTCCTTGTTACGATCCTCACGGCCACCGTTATCTTCATCATCATCACCACCAACATTGTCATCATCATTATCACCATCATCGAGGCTATTGTAGTCATCATCATCATCATATTGTCATCATATTGTAGTCATCATCATCATCATCATATTGTAGTCATCATATTGTCCTCATATTGGAGTCATCATCATCATCATCATATTGTAGTCATCAAATTGTAGTCATCATATTGTCATCATCATCAAAATAATCATAGTCATAGTCACCATCGTCCTCATCACTAATGTCATCATTGTCATCACCATCACCAAAATCACCATCATCACCAATGTTGTCACCATTGTCATCATCATCATCATCAACACCACTATTGTCATCATCATCATCATCAACGTCATCACTGATCCTTTTTGTCATCATTGTCACTTTTGTCGTCATTATCATCATTGTCACGACCGTTTATTGTTATCGCAGCAACGACAGAAACTGAAGATTTTGTTTGTGATTCTGATCTAATATCCATTATATCCTACAGCGCCGATTACAGGAATATTGATTTCGTTGTCTCACTGTTGTTCTTCTTGCAGTTGTTATTCTGCTATTCTTGTATTTATTGATCTTCTCACCTCAATAGTTTGTTTAATCTTTGTATATGACATAAACACACAACTGTGCTGTTTCCAATGCATTTAAACACTGAACTGATCAATAGCGAAAGGAAATGAAATGAACTAACACACATCTTTCATAAAGGTCATTTTCCGTTGAACCACTGTCAAGGCCTGACTTCAGCCACAGTGAGGACCTATATTTGAGCCAAGGTGGAGGTCTTTACCAGAGACAAAGTAAGGGAGGTTTTATTTGAGACAAGATGGGATGGGGAGATTTACTTGAGGCCAGTTAGGAGGTTTTTACTAGAGGTAAAGTACAAGTTTCTACATGAGCCAAAGAAAGGAGCAGTCACTTGAGCCAAGAGATGAGACTCAGACTAGAGGCCAAGTATAAGTCTTTACATGAGCCAAGGTGGGTGCCTTGACTTGAGCTAAAGCAGGTACCACTACATGAGTCAAAGAGGGAGATTTCACTTGAGCCAAAGTAGGAGTCTATACTAGAGCTAAAGCAGGAGTTTTTACATGAGCCAGAGTGAGAGTTTTAACTCTACATGAGTCAAACTAGAAGCATCATCATCATTGTTGTTGTTGTCATTTAACGTCTGCTTTCCATGCTGGTATGGGTTAGACGGTTTGACTGAGGACTGGCAAGCCAGAAGGCTGTACCAGGCTTCAATCTGAACTGGTAACCTTAGAATCACTATGAATGAAAAACACATTAGACAATGTAGTCCTAGATATACTATGCCTGAAGAAATAGTCGACAATGTAGTCCTTGATGTCATCATCATCATCGTTTAACATCTATTTTCCATGCTGGCATGGGTTGGATGGTTTGACTGAGGTCTGGAAAGTCAGCTGTTGCACCAGGCTCCAATCTGATCTGGCAATGTTTCTACAGCTGGATGCCCTTCCTAACGCCAACCACTCTGAGAGTGTAGTGGGTGCTTTTTACATGCCACTGGCACAGGAGCCAATCAGGTGGACCTGGCATCGATCACGTTTGAATAGTGCTTTTTACGTCCCACTGGCATGGGAGCCAGTCAGGGGACACTGGCATCAGCCATGTTCAGATGGTGCTTTTTACGTGCCACCAGCATGGGAGCCAGTCAGGCGGACTCATATCAGAAAAAAGAAATGGGAGGTCAAAGTAGAAGACTTTTGATCTTAAATCTGCTTATTCTGGATTGGCCTGGGGCTAAACAATGATAGCAGCAACAACTAAAAGACTATGCTTTGGTGAATAACAGCATGATGGGAAGCAATGAAGATGTACAGTGTTCTGGACTTCATATAATAAATTTCTTATATCAGACATCCTGTATGGGTCTGTTGGTTTTTTTTTTTTTGTTTCTGTTTTTTTTCTCTCCTTTATCATATTAGTGTCGCTTAGAAAGACCTGCAAATTTATAGTTCTGAATCTTCATGGGTGAATGGTTATTGACAGAGTGAGCAGACAACTGTGGAACAAAAAAAAAATGATTGACCACAGCAGTATATGCAGTCAGAAAATTCTTCATCCAATCTAAGACAGCATGGGAAAATGAATGCAGAACAGTAACACCATGCACACATAGCCGTATGCACAGTTACAATAATAGTTGCAAGGAGGAGGAGGAGGAGGGGAAAGGTGGTGGTGGTGATGTAGGAGGAGGTGGTGGTGTAAGAGAAAAAGGAGGAGAAAAAAGTGAAGGTGAAGGAGGAGATAGAGAAGGTGAAGAAGAAAAAGAAGAGAAGAAAGGAGAATGAAGAAGAAAAAGAAGAGAGGGAAGAAACGTAAAAGAAGAAGAAAGAGAAGGAAGAGGAGAAAAAGAAGAAGAGGAAGGAGGAGGTAAAGAATTTCAAATACCATCAAGGCTGACTTTCATCCTGTTGGGTTTGATAAACTAAGTACCAGTTATGCACTGAGGTCAATATAACCAACTACACCCCTCCCTCAAAATTTCAGGTCTTGTGCCTTTCATAGAAAGGATTATTATTATTATTATTATTATTGAGTGAGAGAGCAGTGCATGCCATCAAAGTGACACTGGGGTACAAATATACGAAGCCCATTATACCCATCATGACTACCCGTCTGATTAGGGTACACCAGGCACATGCATCACAACCATATGTGCATGACATGGTGATCTATCAAGATAAACTGTGCATGACCTTCGGGTCAAGTAGCCCATCCCGCTCAAAAGGTCCCTGAATAAGGTTTGTTTAAGGATGTTGAGCAAAACATCCATGGTTCCAAAGGTGAATTATTCAAACCCCAAAGAATTCCTCTCAACACATGGCTATGATGCTCCCCCACTACTTCTGTGCATGATCAGAGATGCACATATCGTCAGCGACCAAGGGACATGCTCAACTGGTTAAGGTCAAACAACTATTATTATTATTATTATTATTATTATTGTTATTGTTATTTCATTGTGAATGACACTTTATGCAAGTTGTGTATTATTTGCAGAAATAAAACAATCCCAAAAGATCAAGAAAACTACAGAATGTAAAATTATGGACCATATACAATGGCCCAAAACCTTGTAAGTGAAATCCATTTGAAAGAAGCTCTGTTGGGGCTTACGAAAGGGGTCATTTCTGTTCTTGAAATGGAAATTTAAACTATTTCTTTGTTTGATAACACCATCCAACCCTTTAATTGGCTGCCCTTAATGGACTTCAACTCGTTGCAAGCATTCAGATCAGGGCTGGAGTCTACCTTCTTTCCTCCAGTCATGGAACCCCTGGAAAGGATCACTGGCATTACTGATCATCTGGCTTAGCCATTGGAAATGAACAAATAAATGAATAAATAGATAAGTAAATCAATAGATAAATAAATAAAGATAGATAAATAAATAAATAGATAGATAAATAAATATATAATGATTATGATATGATGATGATTGACGAAATGAGGACCGTGTCACTAATGATGACACTAATAATGGTAAAGATGATGATGACAATGATGGTGGTGGTGGTGGTGGTGTTGGAGGTGGTGGTGGAGGTGGTTGTGGAGGTAGTGGAGCTGGCGCTGATTTCAATGGAGATGATGATGAAGATGATAATGGTGACGGTGCTGATGATGATGACGACAGCAATGACAATGATGAGGCTCATGATGATCATGGTGATGGTGGTGATGGTGATGACAATGACGTTGATGATGACAGCGATGCAGCTAAGCCAGATAACTTAGATGACGTCACTGATGACAGCGTTGAAAAACAATTAGGATAGTGTCAGTAATGATGACAATGATTATGATTATCACAGGAAAGACGATTGTGATGACGTCAACGATGGTGATAATGATGGGGGGGGGGTTGCACTACTGCTGCTGTAGCTGATGATGATGATGATGACAATAAAGCAGTTAAATGATAACTTATATGATGATGATAGTGATGATTATAAATAATCATCATCGTCATCATTATCATCATCTTGCTGATGATCAGTATTATGATGGTGATGACGAAGATGATGATGATGATAATAATAATTATGATCAGTTCAGTAATGATGACGATGATGACGATGAAGCTGATATCGATGTGCAATAATGATATCAATGGTAATGACATTTATAATGTTGGTGATGACAATGACGACGACAGCCGTCATCACCATGATTAGAATGGAGATGACGACGACGATGACGATGACGATGACGACAACGACGACGATGATCAAGATGTTGCAGCTGATGTGCAATAACGATGTGAACGGCAATGATGGTGATTGTGATGACGATGATGGTGATGGTGATGGTAGTGGTGGTGAGGATAATGATGACGGCAACGGTGGTGATGATGATGATGATGATGATGATGGTGATGATGATGATGATCAAGTTGTTGCAGCTGACGTGCAATAATGATGATGGCAGCGACAACGATGATGACGATGATGATGATGACGAAGATGATGATGATGACGGCAACAACAATAATCAATACTAACATTTTCACACAGGATGTCTCCTATTGTTTGAATGGATTTACTCTTCCCACAAGTCTTTCGCACTCTCATTGCACTGTAAAGGAAGAAGAGACAGTTTGTTTTGTTGTTTTTGTTTTTTTGTTTTTTTATTATTATTATTTTTTTTTTATTACATGACAACAACAATAATTACAACGGCAGTAGCAACAATAACAATAACAACAACAACAACAAAAAACAGCAGAAAACAAACAACAACAATTTTTTTTTTTTTTAAAAAGAAAATAAAATGAAATATAAAATTTAAAATATAAATGGATCAGAAATATTTCAACAATTGAACCAATGAATAAAGAGATAATTAAAACAGAAAAGAAAAAAACAAAAACCCATCAATTAACATAGTAAACAGACTTCGTTAATAAGATCACTGGGCCCCTGCTTTCATAATTTTACCTATCTTTTGCGACCTCTCATCTCTAAGAATAAAGTTGACCCCCATCCCAACCCCCGCCAACCTTGTATGATGGCCTCACTGTAGAACCAAACGAGGTGAGTCCAAGGTGGCCAATGCAGGTCACATGATGGTATCAGTTTGGTAGCAACATCAATTTCCAATCTGAATTCCTAAGACGTGTTTGTGTGTGTGTGTGTGTGTGTGTGTGTGTGTGTGTGTGTGTGTGTGTGTGTGTGCTTGAGTAGGTTTGTCTCTTTGCCTTGGCATCACATGATAGTTGTAAACAAGTGTCACTGTCATACAAGCAGTGTCGTTCGTTTCCAAATCTTCCACAGAAACATGTCTGGCCCTGGGGGAAAATGTCAACTTGCTTGGAAACGGGTAAGGGTTGGTGACAGGAAGAGCATCCCGCTGAAGAAAATCTGCCTCAACAAATTCCACCTGTTCCATGCCAGAATGGAAAGGTAGATGCCAAAGTGATGATGTCAGTTCAGCGACCCTGCATCTACAGCAGATCAGTACTAGTTCTCCTCCTCCTCCCCCTCATCATCATCATCATCGTCGTAGTCGTCATCATCATTATCACTTATGGGTCATGTCACAATTATTTTCGTTTTCATCATTACTGACACTGATGTCCCCTTAAATAGTGGGGGTCTATAGAGCTCCCTCTTTCCCTTTCACTCAGAGCCAGGTCCCTACTTGTCCCAAAGCTATGCTACCTCTCTTCTACAATGGTGCTCTGGGAATCTGCGACTGGTCGTTATTATCTGTTATTATCATGATATTATTGTCATCATCATCATCATCATCATCATCATCATCAACCTCCCTGTGTTGTCCTTTCTTTTACTCAATAACACCATCATTGCATAACTCATTACAATATCACATGACACATTACATCACCATCACATGACTTATTCCATTAACACCATCATGTTTTGCATTCCAACAACACATTCCACCACAGCCACCACCACAACCACCACAACCACCACCACCACAACCACCACCACCACCACCACCATCATCATCGTTGTCATCATCTTCTTCTTCACCATCACCGTCATCACATGACACATTCCAATTTCTCTTGGATACTTATAATCCAGAGATAATCCATGTTTCAATGAGTCTTCGTGATTCAGAGTACAGATTAGCTCATATTTTACAAAGGTGAAGGAGGGAGGAATTGATAGAAACAGAGACACTGGTCCATAAATAAGTTTATTATTTGGTTGTTTAACTCTAGTCTTATAATATTTTGGGATAGTATTTCCAGCTATCATTTTGTTATTTCTCTTGTGTTGTTAAAATACAAGCTTGGTATAAAAGATGGGCTACAGCAAATATTTTGCTTAATACCACAGATTTGCTTGTCAGTTGCTTGACCTTAACTAGTTGAGCATGTCCCTTAGTGGCTGACGATATGTGCATCTCTGATCATGAGCAGAAGTAGTAGGGGAGCATCATAGCCATGTGCTGAGAGGAATTCTTTGGGGTTTGAATAATTCACCTTTGGAAACATGGGTGTTTTGCCCAACATCCTTAAGCAAACCTTTACCAGTTCTAGTCAAACCATCCGACCCCTGCCAGCATGAAGGCAGATGTTAAATAATGATGATGATGACAATATGTATGCATGCACACACGTGCACATGCACACATGCACGTACATACATGGAAAGTTTCTTTTAGTCTCCATCTGCCAAATCCACACACAAGGCCCCAGGTGCCACGCAGTGAGACTTGAACCCAAAACTATGTAGTTGGGAAGCAAACTCCTTAACCACACAGCTCTAACTGACGAATGATTATTTTTTTCTTAATTCAAAATATTTATTTCATTACCAAACCTCATAATGTTGTCAAAAGCAAACTTATATTTGACATTTTTCTGAAGTTTTCCTTGTAAATTCTATAGGAATATTTTTTCTAAAAAGTCCCTCCTAATTTTAAGACAATGGAGAGTGATTTGAGGGAGATTTGGCTGCTATCTTTTGCAGATTGAGCAACCACACAGAAGCTAATTTGTTGGCCTATGAAATAATAAGGTAAAATTAGTATTAAGTACTTACGTTATTAGTTTGGTGTTACAAATGATTAAGTCCTGCCAATTTACAAACAATATTTTATCTTCTTCATCACTAAGGACACCGTTTTCTTTAAGTGGTTTACGAAAGACCTGAAACGGCACAAAAAAGAAAGCGTAATTAACCATTAGAAATCCTTACCATCATCATCATCATCATCATCATCGTCGTCGTCATCATCATCATCATTATCACCAACATCATTCTAATGTCCACTTTCCTATGCTTGCATTGGTTGGACACAGTTTGTTGAGTCAAATTTTTTTCAAGTCAGATGCCTTTCCAGTTGCCAACCTTTATCTGTTTTGAAGCAAGGTAGTATTTCCTCTATGTCCAGGCATGCTCTCACAGAATACTGGAAACAAATTACACCACTTGTATAACAGTCACACTCATTTACAACAATTGCAGAATGTCAAGACAAGGAGACACAAACTACACACACTCAGTGTGTATGTTTGTGTCTCCTCACACACACACACACACACATATATATTTCAGTTTCTGCCTACCAAATCCATTCACAAGGTTTTGGTCAGCCTGGGACTTTAGTAGAAAACACTTGCCCAAAGTGCCACTTGAAACCATGTGGTTGGGAAGCAAACTTCTTAACCACAGAGCTACACCCATGCCTACAAACAATTTGATACAATGTGACAAACTGCAAAATACATTGATTTTTCTTAGTTTGAACCTTGAAAGCTTGCGGTAAGAGAGGAGACATTTTTGACATTGGTAAGACTGTGGTAAGAGAGGAGACATTTTTGACATTCAGTGGTTGAGATTAACTCATGAGCCAGAGGTGATGTTCAGAGATGTTTGATGGGGTTACGAACATGCAGGTGGCATTTTTCTGGTTCTGAATGGGATCAGGGATATAGAGGTGATATTTTGTGGTTGTGATGGGGCCAATGACATGGAGGGGACGTTTTGAGGTTGTGATGGGATCAGGGACATAGAAGTGATATTTTGTGGTTGTCATGGGGCCAGTGATATGGAGGGGACATTTTGAGGTTGTGATGGGATCAGGGACATAGAAGTGATATTTTGTGGTTGTGATGGGGCCAGTAATATGGAGGGAACATTAAAGCATGTATTGGATATTCTTTTTAAACCTTTCTCCCGCGTCTGACCACAGCCGATATCTTCCAGAAAGAAATAAAAACACAACCACCTAATCCTGCTATGATGGTGGTGGCCATGGTGGTAATGATGATGGTGGTGGTGGTGGTGGTGGTGGTGGTGGTGGTGGTGGTGGTGGTAGCAGTAATAATAGTAATGATGAGAGTAATGAGGATAATAGGGGCAAAATGGAGTGATTACTTTGGAAGAGAACCAACTATTTCTGAGTGTCCTGGAAAAGCGGGCTAGATGTAGAAAAGAAAATGATAAGGAAGGTGATGATGATGATGATGATGATGGTGGTGGTGGTGGTGGTGGTGATGGCAATGATATGTTATAGTAATGAAGATGGAGAAGAGCAGAGGAGGGGGATCGTCACCACCATGACAGTGATCATGAGGATTAATATTACGATGATGATAATGTGATCATGATAATTATGATGATGATGATAATGAAGATGATGATGATGATGACACTGTTGATAGGAGCTGTGATGAATACAACAGTGGTGGTGTTGACGACGACGACACAATGATGATGATACGAAGGGACAAAGACAGTAATAGTGACGGTCATGATGACAATTACAATGACGACGATGATGATGACGATGATGTGATCATGATAATTATGATGATGATTAGAAGGATGATGATGATAATGATGATGATGATGATGACATTCATGATGCTGATGATGATGATGATGGTTATGAGCATGGAGACCGTGATGACACAATTAGATTACGAGATAATTCTGGATAGAGATGATTGCTGGGAGCACAGACTCAGAATTTTACATAAATGCAATTACATTTCTATTGCTGTTATTGTTGTTGTTGTTGTTGTTGTTAGTGGTGGCGGCGTTTGTGTTGTTGTTGTTGTAACCACTGCAGTTACTTCTAGTAGTTTTTGTTTACGACTGTTGTTGCAGATGAAAGGCAATGTTATTGTTGCTGCTGCTGCTGTTGTTGTTGTTGTTGTTGTTGTTGTTGTTGTTGTTGTTGTTGTTGTTGCTGCTGCTGCTGCTGCTGTCACTTTGGAAATAACTTGTGCAATCAGATAAGAACATCTGTAGGAGACTGCTTCGGCAAGAAATTTGCTTTGTCAATCCGTGAGGTCATCGTGTCAACATTACCACCACTCGCCATCATCATCATCATCATCATCATCATCATCATCACCATCGTCGTCATCATCGCCATCACCACCGGCTACCACCATGTCTTCTTTTCATTCATTGTCATTTGCATTTTCATCAACATCATTGATATTACTATCATCCCCTTCATCATCATCATCATCATCATCATCGTCATCATCATAGCTGTCATTGTCATGATGTGATCATCATTCTGTTCACTACTAGCATCATCATCATAATTGTCATCACCACAGTTGCCACTGCTCCCACCATCTTTAGCACAACCATTCTACTAAAACTACCCCCTCCACCACAACTACTACTACTATTACATCTACCACCTCCACCACTACTACTACTACAAATACCACCTCTACCACTACTACTACTACTACAACTACCACCTCCACCACTACTACTACTACCTCCACCACTACTACTACCACCTCCACCACTACCACTACTACTACAACCACCACCACTGTCATTATCTTCACCAACTCAATTAAAGAATTCTATCACCAACACAAATATCATAACCAGAATTAAAAGAGCGAACTTCAATGTGGTCGTTCAACCTGCCAGAAACAACAGCTAAATCGTTCTCATATCATACCCTACCATTTTAAACAAGGAATAACATATTGATCAGTGCAAAACACAATCCTGGAGATACAAAACAAAAATGCTGGATGGTCACATCTGGAATGGTTTTGACCATAGCCCTGCTCAATATAAGCTGACATGGAAGTTGAACTACAACATCGCCATCCATACCATCACCACCATTAACAAGGGTGCCTCTACATGGCCAACTGACTGTCTAGAAATAGCAGGTTAATTACTCTCAAATCACATACGTCTGTCTTGGAAGTAAAATGAACATGGCCATGTGGTTAAGAAGCTTGCTTTGCAGCCATGTGGTTTTGGTTTCAGTCCCTTGGGCAAGTGTGAGGAAGGCTGACCAACGCCTTGTGAATGAACTTGGAACTTGCAAACACTAGCAGCAGGAATGATTTTGAAAATTGGATAATCCTGTTAAACAGGGAATACAAAAAATTCTGTAAAGTGGTTGGCGTTAGGAAGAGCATCCAACAGTAAAAATCATGTCAAAACGGACAACTGGAACCGGGGCAACCTAAGCCAGCATGAAAAATGGATGTTAAATGATGATGATGATGATGATGATGATGATGATAGGACCCATGGAGGAGGTGTTTGGGGACTCTATCCCATGACCCTCTCAGGTATAGTAAACGGAAAAAATGGATGGATGGGCTGGTGTATATAAAACTAGTCATACCTAACTTTGCCAATGAAGGCACTTGGCCTGGAGGTTAAGGAGAAATGCTCACAATCATAAGGACACGGGATCAATTCCTGGACTGGGCAGCATACTGCATCCTTGAGCGAGGTGTTTCGCTTCAATTTGCTCCAGTCTGTTCAACTGAAAGTGAGTACCAGCTGAATTACAACCCTCTTCCTCATCCTCTCCCCTCCTGTGCACAATCACACACACACACACACACACACACTTGTCACATGTTGAATGTTCTGGTAGGTCAAGGGTTGGAAGGTTGAGAGGGAGGGCTTCTACATCTGGTCACAACTACTTAAACGCCTACAACAACACTTACTGAAAGCATGGTACATGCTACCAATTTATTATACTCACTAGCAAATGGCAGCAGTAGCAATTTAGTTTACCCAGCCTTGCCTGAGTTTATTAACACCTAAAATAGATACAATCACATGAATTCACAATGTTGATTCACTCAGAATTGTTGCAACCTAAGGAATTCCAAAGATAGCTCAAATGATGCGTCATAAGAATATACAAACAAACAAACAAACATAGAACCTAAAAGTCACATATGAAGGGGTGCTGAAAAGTTCCTGGCTTTAAGGGTATCACGAAAAGCTTGGTTGGAGACCCAACCTTCCAAGTTCATTTACAAGGTTAGAAAAGCAGAAGGACTGCTGCTGTAGAGGGGAATATGTTGAATAAAATCATAATTAACTTGATCCTCCTGTATTTTCTTTTACCCAAAGCTACGAACCTTTCAACAGTGCCTCATAATCTAGGGCTTTCTCCTTCAAAAGATTTGCTTCTGCAAAATTCCAACTACATATGTGCAAAACTGTGGCCTAAAGCTAGGAACATGTATACACATATGTATACATATATACCTACATATATACATTACATGATGACTGGAACTCAATTTCAAGTAATGTCTTTGCTTGATTGTTTATTTAAATCCTAAGCATTCAGATTATTTTGCCAAATGAAATGTTTATTTATTCCCAGTGTTTTGAATTAATGAAGGTGCCACATAAAAAAGTATTGGTGTGGGTGCTGACGCCACATGAAAATCACTGGTGTTGGTGTCATGTAAAAAGCACTTAGTACATTCGGTGGAATGGTTAGCATCAGGAAGGGCATACAGCCATAGAAACCAAGCCAAAACAGACTATGGAACCTGGTGTGGATCCTGGCTTTACCAGTTCGTTTCAAGCCATCCAACCCATGCCAGCATTGAAAACGGAGATTGAAAGTCGATGATGAGGATGATAGCAATACATTATCTATTAGCTTCAAAATTTAGATGATTTTCTTTCTTTTTCTTTTTACTTGTTTCAGTCATTTGACTGCAGCCATGCTGGAGCACCACCTTTAGTCGAGCAAATCGACCCCAGGACTTATTCTTTGTAAGCCTAGTACTTATTCTATTGGTCTCTTTTTGCCAAACCACTAAGTTATGGGGACATAAACACACCAGCATCGGTTGTCAAGCGATGGTGGGGGGACAAACACAGACACACACACATATATATACATATACATACATATATACGACGGGCTTCTTTCAGTTTCCGTCTACCAAATTCACTCACAAGGCATTGGTTGGCCTGAGGCATAGTAGAAGACACTTGCACAAAGTGCCACGCAGTGGAACTGAACCCAGAACCATGTGGTTGGTAAGCAAGTTACTTACCACACAGCCACTCCTAACCAAATCTGATCAGTTTGGACATAAAACAGGGAAAATATTTGGGCTGGATATGGTTGGTTTAAATGTAAAAGGGTTATTTATGAGCAGCATGGATGTAGCTTTTTAGTCCTGCTTGAAATTTACGCTCTTGTCTATTGATGTAGCAATGATGAGCACCTCCTGCAAGTAGATGTTACAGAATTGTTGAGGAGAATCTTAATATAACATTTCAGTCTGCCTCCTGATATACATTATTTCCTATATTCTCTGCAATTAGAGATTCTGTATAATGCATAGTTAACAATTTTCCTCTCTGTGTGGCTTCTCTGATGGCTCCTAAGGCTTGCCTTAGATATTCCTACACTTGATACATGTTAAATTAGGCTGTGCACCAACATAATCAGGCGACTTCACATCAAGACTCTTATGAACATCTTCCTTGAGCTGTTCACGTTTGATGCAATTTTATTCAAATGCTTTCATATATAAAGTCACTTTTATATATTATTAAGATACTCTGTTGAAATGAATGGAAATAAAATACAAAATAAAAAGAATCAAAATACAAACAAGAAAAAGTTTGTAACATTTGAACTAGACTATATTTGCAGAGGTAAGACCCTGAATCTGGCATAGAAAATAACTAGCTTCTAAAATAGCCATCTATGTACCATACTAAATGTGAATGAACAATTGATAGGCTAATTACTGTGGTATTCATCCTGAGATAATATCTCTTATGGAGGTGTTGTGTTAAAAACAATAAATATCAGAAGGAGATGAAAAATGATTACAGCAGCCAGCAGGAATACCAGATGCATTTCAGCCTTTTGGGGGTGAAATGATATGTGCCTGCAATCAGTTACATGCTTACATGAGAATTAGATGGCTCTGATATAGGAAACAGTGAATACAGCATTCACTGATGTTGAAAATAGCCGCCTGGCTGAATAAAAACCTAGTATATGCAACTGAAGCAGAATTAAATCAAAATAGCTGTCTATGTATCCCATTTAAGTATGATACACTGATGGCTATATTAATTTAATACCTCCTCAGTTGCACATACTGGATTTTTAAAATGTTTAATTTCTTATGTTACACCAGGCAGTATGCTAAGCCTGTCAGCCAAAAAAACACTTTTAGGGAACAGGTGGAGATGTTTTATTTTGCATGGGGTACATGCCCAACCTACCATGAAAAAAGGTGTCCAAGAACCAGGTTGTGTAGAGTTCAACCAGGTGACACAAAGCAATGTCAAAATAATTTACCTGATCCACAATAGACATATCTTGCATATATGATTCTTCTGTAGAAATAAGTTCTTGAATGGCTCTTTGACGCAGCTTCTCTTGAAGTGATGGAGGACCAGTTGAAACAATTTCTTCAGCTGCAAGAAAAACCATGTATTTAATTAATGCAACAGATCTAACTACACACACACACATATATATATACATACATACACACACACTTCTGTGTGTGTATGTATATATATATATATATATATATATATATATATACTTACATACACACACTTGTGTGTGTGTATATATATATATATATATATATATATATACACACACACACATACAGTAGTAATTTAGAAGACAGATAAATCAGTGATTTGGTAGGACAGTTGCACTAGCGTTTGGTAGACAAGTAAGTTATTAAGTAAACAAATGAACCAGAAGGCATGTGGCTTAGTGATTAGTGTATTCAGCTCACAATGATAAGGTCGTGGGTTCACTTCCTGCCAGGGCACTGTGTCCTCGAGCAAGATACTTTATTTCACATTGCTCCAGTCCATTTGGTTGGTAAAAATGAGTTGTACCAGTAATTCAAAGGGGCCAGCCTTGTCACATTCTGTGTCATGTTGAACTTCCTTTCTAACTTTGTTAAGGGTATGCATGTCTGTGGAGTGTGCAGCTACTGGTATGTTAATTCCACAAGCAGCCTGTTCAGCTGATTGAATCAAATGGAACTCTCATCGACATAACTGATGAAGAGCCAGGCCATTTCAACCAATAAATTAGGAAAACAGATGATAGACATTTATGGTAGTGATAGAGGTGTTGTTGAGTGGTGGGGGAGAAGGGAAAGATTCTTCATTGGCAGCTCAATGTATTTAAATCAGTTTATCTAAGAAGTCATTTCAATTAATACTCAGTAACATTGTATCTGGACATCTGTAGACTGAACACAGAATATAATGTGTGGTAGCAGCTCAAAATCCCAGCTCTTGGAATTATAGTGGATATATACAAAGTGTTAGCTGAATGGTATTGATTATAGATGATGGATAATAATTAAAGTGCTTTTAATTAATTAAGACTGCTTCAGTAAGGTTTCATTCATTCGACAATTGATTTGTTAAATTTTCTCAAAATATGATGTGTGTTTGTATGTGTATGCACACACACACACACACACACACACACACACACACACAGGGTGCTGAGAACTTCTTGGCTTTAAGGGTATTGCAAAAAATCCTGGTTGGAGGCCCAAACTTCTGAGTTCTTTCGCAGGGCTTAGAAAAACTGAAGAACTACTACTGCAATAAGAGTGTGAATCTGGGAGGAGAATATGCTGAATAAAATCATCATTAACTGATTCCCCAGCATTTTCTTTTACCCAAATCCAGGGTATACACACTCTCATATATATATATATGAAAAAAAGAACTTGATATTGTGCCATCCTGGGGTACCTCTAAATATACGTGTGTGTGTGTGTGTGTGTGTGTGTGTGTGTGTGTCACTCTCTCTCTCTCTAGTTACCCAGGATGATACAATATCAAGTTATTTTCAGCTGGAACTCTACCATTAGGCTATCCTCAAATGAAAAATGAAGGAGACTCACAGAAGCTTTACCACATGTTTACCACATGTTGAGCATTTGAGAATGAAAATAGTAATGAGAATTTTCACCATAATAGAAACGTGTCAAGATTTCTCTACAATCATTAAATTTAATTTCAATCTTTTTCTTTGTTTTTAAAAGCATTCTAACGGGTAAAGGAACTTTCAAATGGCTTTTGACGAATATCATCTTCTTTTGTTACAAAATTCAATTTAACTAACAAAATCTCATTAACAACTTAATTAGTACCTTAACTACAAGGGGGTGGTAGTAGCCATGTGACTTCTCTGGTTATATAGAAATTCACAATACATTTCCTCACACAGCTATACTAACATAGTAAAACTGATAAAGTGGTCATGGTTGTTGTCGCTGTTGTTGATGTTGTTCAGCTCTAGATTGTTGCAGATCAAGTAAACTTATGACCAAAGGTGATCCAATCATGAAACTATCCCCTCTTTTTTTATAAATATCAAAGACAACATTGAACCCTTATAAAAAAAAGTACATTCATTTTCTCAGAGGGGCAAAGGTCACAACAATTATAATCTTGTTTTTAACATTTGACATGTTTTGCAAACAATTTGCACATGCAAGTGCTACCAGTCAAAAGCTCCACAAGGGGCTACACGCAGAGGGGACAAACAAGGACAGACAAACAGATAAAGTCGATTATATCAACCCCAGTGTGTAACTGGTACTTATTTAATCGCCCCGAAAGGATGAAAGGTAAAGTCGACCTCGGCGGAATTTGAACTCAGAACATAACAGCAGACAAAATACTGCTAAGCATTTTGCCTGGCGTGCTAACGTTTCTGCCAGCTCGCCGCCTAGGAAGCCAGCAAGTGTATGGGGTCATCAGGAGAGAATGTGCACCGTTTTGTGGCCTACCTCTCGATGGCATCAATGTGCACTGGCCACCCCACTCACTGATATGAGGCCCCGCTTGCTAGATCAATGGGTTATCAAATAAAGCTCAGTATTCTTCTAGCCATTGCTCATTGTCTCTTTTTAACCAAATCCAGTGGCTAGCCTTTTCCACTGTAGTTTGGACATCAGTCATGGTGGTATTTAATTTATAATAAGTTAGGCCTAATGATAACAACAGTTGCCTCACACTTTGTCCAACAAATCCTCTACATCTGACTTTGAATAGAAAATGCTCTGCTTTCCCGCCTGTGTCTTCACATTCCTTGAGGAGGTTTACACTTGGCAAATTGTAATGTATTCCAAACATTGTTATGTTTTAAAAACCGGCACCAAAAGATCTTTCCAGGTTCCAGAAAGAATGTAGATGTTGACAGAATCATCCTTCGAATACTGAGTTATCTGGTGTAAATAGGTTTGCATAATAAATAAGAGATTTAAAAAGATATTAATTATTAATTCAAAAGATAATAATTATTGATACTTTCTGCTTGTGTAGGTGTGGTTGTGTGGTAAGAAGTTTGCTTCCTAAACACATAGTTCTGAGTTCAGTCCTATTGTGTGGCACCTTGGGCAAGTGTCTGCTACTATGGCCTTAGGCCAACCAAAATCTTGCGAGTGGATTTGGTAGACGGTCACTGAAAGAAGCCTATTGTATATATATATATATATATATATATATATATATATATACCATGGACTCTCCTGTCATTAGACGATGTATGAGGGTTCGGCAATTTCTTGCCAAACAACCACACAGAGGATTCGTTAATAGTGGTCAAATGTTTGTGTACACATAAACTCAATCTCTCCATCAAATCAACACTGCTTGCACAGGTGCACCATGTGCTACATGTCAGATGATGAAATGATGTGTGTGTGCGTGTTTGTGTGGGTGTCTTTGTATTTGTCTTTGCTCCCACCCCACTGCTTGACCCCACAGGGGCTGGTGTGTTTGCAAGGGGGTGGGGTACTACTAGATATATATATATATATATATATATATCTTAGTTTCAGTTTTTTCCTTTTTTCCTTTCTTCTCCTCTTTAGTCTCAATTCCTATATGTTCCTCTTTCTCCTGCTTCTGTCCATGGCCACAGTCTGATTATTTTACAGCACAACTGCTCTCTCTCAGTTCACAAACGCTCAAACTTTCATGCCGGTTAGCATTACATGTCTCAACTCATCTTCTCTAGTCTCCACAGATCTACCTCATATACTGTTCATGTCTCACTCCTCCTACGCAGCAAGCATTACATTTCAAAAAAATGTTATATAAAACCTGATTTTCATGTAAAGACAGAAATGATTTGTTGCTAACAGAGGCGATTGCTTTTTCAGCATCTTCTTTGCATTCAAAAAAAGAAATTCTTTGTTGTTCACAACAAAGAATTCCTCTCTTTACAAGGAAAAAAGATTATGTAAACTGTATAAAGTAATATAAGAAATATAAAATATGTCTAAGAGGCAATTATTTCCCCCACATTTTCCTAAGTTCTGACAATTTTATTTTCATCTTCTAGCCACCCATCACTGCTAATTACATCACCTAGGTAACAGGTACTATTAACTACATTTAATAAACCACTTGAGCAGTCTCTAGACTTCGTTTTATGGATGCTCTAACAGCTAATTACTTTTGTATATCTAATTAATTTAAAATGTTGTTACTTAATGTTTTATAGATCCTACAGCATTCCTTTGTACACTGATTATTTGCGCTTAGGTCAAGAGGGTGGCGAATTTAAATTTGGCTAAACATGAATAAGTATTTCAATCTTGGTTTCACAGTTTGAATTCAGTCTAGTTAGTTCTCAATAAATTTTGGACTAGTTAAGACTCACGCCATCAGAATTCAAGCAGGCACAGTTTTGTGGTTAAGAAGCTTGTTTCGAAATCAGATGTTTACTGGTTCAGTACCCTGGGTAAGTGTCTTCTACAATAGCCCCGAAGGTTTCAATGTAGGTCACGTTAAATCAAGAAGTTTGTATAAGAAATATGAGAAAGGACTTTGGTAGGTTCATATACTAAAAGAGTTAAACATGTGAATTTGTCTAAAATAATGAGTAAAGTAAAGAAAAGAATTCCTTAAACTTAGTGACAATGGCAAGTTCTATAACTATATTTTTTAAATGGGAAAATATTTATTCACTGCATAAATTATGTGATTTAAAAACAGCAACAAAAAAAAAATCAATGGCGATTGATATGTTAACAAAAAATAGGCTTTTATACAAAAAAAAAAAAAAATCTATCATTTTTCTATAATAAATGCTGTTGCATTAAATTTTAAAAATATTTATTTTATACATCAACAGCTATTGATTTTGGTTTCTAAACCACAGATAGTTTCAGCAGTAAATAAATATTTTCTTTTCTTTCAGGTTTTTCTCTTTTATGAGAATTTCTTACCAAAATGTCCGTAACTCATTTTAATTTGTGAACGTGATACAGATTTATTCCAAATAAAGAATCTTAAAGAAAAAACATCTTATAATAGCAGAGATTTATTGGTCTAACTTAATATCACCATCTAAATTTTGATTTATCTTTATATTTAACCTACGTTCTTTGATCTGTAATTTATATCACACTCTTTAGAATCTGTTTATTTTACAATTCATTTTAATACTCTTTTACTTGTTTCAGTCATTTGACTGCGGCCATGCTGGAGCACCACCTTTAGTCGAGCAAATCAACCCCAGGACTTATTCTTTGTAAGCCTAGTACTTATTCTATTGGTCTCTTTTGCCGAACCGCTAAGTTACGGGGATGTAAACACACCAGCATCGGTTGTCAAGCGATGTTGGGGGAGGGACAAACACAGACACACAAACATATACACACACACACATATATATATATATATATATATATATACACACACACATATATACGACGGGCTTCTTTCAGTTTCCATCTACCAAATCCACTCACAAGGGTCTGGTCGGTACAGCCTGCTTATGAAATTAACATGCAAGTGGCTGAGCACTCCACAGACATGTGTACCCTTCATATAGTATTTAAAGTGATTCAGCGTGACACAGAATGTGACAAGGTTAGCTCTTTGAACAACAGGAATAACTCATTTTGCCAGTTAAGTGGATTGGAGCAATGTGAAATAAAGTGTCTTGCTCAAGGACACAATACACCACAAGGTATTGAACACACAATTTTACAATCATGAGCCAAGTACTCTAACCACTAAGCCATGTGCACATGCACACACACATATATATATATATATATATATATATATGCATACATATAAAAAGTTTCTTTCAGTTTCCATCTATACACAAGGCTTTGATTGGCCCAGGGCTGCAGTAGAAGACACTTGCCAGAGCTGCCATTCAGAACTGTACCTGAAATTATGTGATTAGGAAGGGAAATCCTTAACCACACAGCCATGAATGTGTCTACATATATTCACATACACACAGCGATTTTTACCTTTATAAACATAGTCTTAATTTCCATTGTCTTTGTAAATCCAAATGAAATACAACAGAAAAAAAAAGCATCATTTCATTTATTTCATAAAATCATATATGTTTATTCTTTTGATTGGTTATGTTTCTGGTTGGAAAGAACAAATAAACAACAATGAAATCACTAACAAAATACCTTTGCTCTTTTTACTCAGATATGTCCTCAGGGGAAAACACAGAAAGAGAGGAAAACATGCAAGAGCAAAAAGACATAACTATGCAAAATAAGATTATGTTTGTTTTCTCCAGAGTACAAAGGAGTTTGCATACAACATCCCCATTCTCTTCCACCACCTCCTCTGCAATGGCCATCAGTATTTCATGATAGACAAATTATTTTTTATGCATTGCACAAAATGGTTTTTACCAATCCGGAACATCACTAGACTCCTTAAACTTCAGTTTTATCTTGTGCTTTTTTAGTTTTTCATTCTTTGAAAGCATTGACTTGTTAAGGATTTGAGAACCATGAGAATTAATAAAATGGAAAAAGTATGAGTGTATGCATATATATATATATATATATATATTACACACACACACACACACATACATAGACACACAAATATGTATATATAAATGTATATATGTTTACACACAAATATATGCATATTTAATATACATGTGTGAATACACACCTATTTACATCTATATATGTGCATGTCTACATATATATATATATATATATGTATATATATATATATATGATGGCTGTCTACTCATGACTTATGTGTGTGTCCATGTTAATAACTCATCATTGTTTAACATCCATTTTTCTATGCTTGCATGGGTCAGATGGGATTTGTTGAGATAGATTGTCTACAGCTGGGATGCCCTTCCTGTCACAAACCCTCACCTGTTTCCAAGCAAGATAATAGTTGCCTCATAACCAGACAAAATTTTCAAAGACTCTCTTCACTGATGAAATAAGACATAGTGCCTTCATATTTTAGGAACAGAGAACAGTAGATTATATGGAGCCCGAAGAATTATAGTCAAAAGTCAAATGTCTTGAGGCAGAGCAGCTGTAAACTTGGTACCAACATCAGGTGGTGGACTTAGTTTGTTGATGTTTAGTATTATCATTAATAATAGTGCAAAAGGGAGGGTAGACTATGAAAAGAGAAGAGAAACAGAGGGATAGGAGGAAGAAGAGAAACAGAGAGAAATAGAGAGAGGAAGAGAGAGATAGAGAGAGGAAGAGAGAGAAGAGTCCAGAAGGAGAAATCAGGATAAAGCGAGCAGGATAAGAAGAAAGAATGGTGGACTTTCAGTAAACATAGCTTAGATAGAATGAAGGCTTAAAAAAAAAAAAAGAATGAAACAATTCTAGCATGTGGAACAGAATGAGACAATTGGACATGGCTGCTTGGACACTGGTAACTTGGCATGGCTGATTTGATACTGGACCAGTTTTGGTGACAATACTTTTTGGCACTGGAGGCAAATACATACAAATATGCATGAAGACAGATGGAGAGAGAGATGACAATTTATTAATTGAAACCAATCAACATAAACGCTCTCACAAACCATCACATACATAAAGTGAAGCAGAAAATTCAACAAAGTTTAGTAGTTGAGTAATTTAATTGTTGTGATTAATAAATTAGTTGTCAACCAGAATAAAAACATCATCTTCACAGTGCCAAGAGGTCCTGAGGACAAAAATGTCTGATATCAAAAACGTCAGCATCAAGTATACCAGTGTCAAATAGCTGGAGCCAAAACAGCCATGCCAAAATATCACATACCCAAATGAGAACGCCTTCATAAAACACTGCTTTTATGATGTGAAATAAATTATGAAATTTATCATTATCACTGTTGTTGACGCCATGTTCTAAATGCAGTAACTTATGAAGAAAACAGTTTCCACAATGTAACAGCTTATTTATAACAAGCGGTTGATAAGCTACTGTAACAAGAAAACACTGATTGTCTTCCATCAGAACCCGTTTTTCAGTTGAAATGTCCATTGGCATTATTATTGTTCCTGAATTCATGAAATACATTTTTGTAAAAGAATAGAATGAAGAGAAATGAGGAAAAATTAGGCAAAAGGAAAATTCAGTTTGCTGGAATAAATATGAAACTTCACAACATGAACATACACACATATCAAAAAAATAAAAAGACTGTATTCTCCTATAAAATATTTTATTAAGGATTCAGCTACAGCGGATTTATGTCCCTTTGCTATTGCCTTCTTTGAAGAAAGAAAACAAAACAAAACAAAACAAAACAAAAAAGAAAACATCTAAGCAAGAAAGACAGTCAAGAAACTTAGTGATTTCTATGGAAAAAGTGAAATGGGGAAGAAACATACTTCATATATATATAATATATATGTATTCATTTGAAGTCGACAGTTCACTCCATTGCTGCGCATTTGTTCAGATATCACAGAATACAATCTCACAATCCTTTACAGAAAGCAGGATACAAAGTGTATTCTATGGCACCAACTTGTTCATTCTCGTCTTTGTCACCTTCACAAACTCATACAAACTACAGTAAATCCAGAGCAGCTTTGGAGTGAATAATCAGCTATGAATGAATAAATAAACTCTACAACATACATTGACTATATTTCTTCATTTTCTTCTTTCTTTTGTTTTATCCCCAAACATGTATTCATTTATATACACACACACACACATACACAGATACATTCATACATACTTATACACAACTGAAAACAGTTTTTAACAAGATTAGACATAAGCATATGTGATTTGCTTATATTTTTTTCTTTTTTTTTTATTAAACAACTGAAATGCAAATACATTCAGTTATCTTAAATTTGAGTAGTTACTTCTTTGTACAATCTACACATAGCAACTATTACTACTATAACATATATATATATATATATATATATATACACACGCATGCACACACACACACACACACACACGCATACATATACATACATACATAGCTTTACAGACTTTTGATATATTTATTCAACAAAATAATAATAATAATAATAATAATAATAATACAACAGACAGTGTCTGAAATCGTAACTATTGCATACTAATTAGGTATGAATGCTATCATAATAACAACATGTTGCATTAACTAGGATACTATTTTCATCACTCCAAAAATATGATGAAAATGAGTGCAGAATTACAGAATGCAACCAGAAATGGCTACAGGAATAATACGCAAAATAATTTTCAGAAGTAGCCAAAATACATTATACTAAAAAACCTGAAAAACCATTCTTTTTACGAATTCTTATATATAATGTATATTATATATATATTTTTAAAATTATAATTATATATATCATTAAAAAAAACAAACATATGTATATTACAAAATTACGAAGACATATAGTCTACACACATAAATTTCATAATATTACATTCAAATAATGTGTGGATTTTCTAATTAAAAAAAAAAACCGTCTGGTATGTACTGGATTTTGATGGCGCATACATTTTCTACATGTTAAAGATCGAGAAATTTTTTATTTTGATCAAAACACTATATACATATATAATCACACATAAATATATACATACACAGACACACACACACATGTATATAGATACATATATTATTTTGGGGGGTTGACAGGTTTATAGGAATATGGTCAGGCCATCTAGAATAAAGGACACAGAGTTAGTTGACTGAGTGTCAATGAGTATAATCCATCATAGTGAGTCTCAAAATGCATATTCCATTTCAGACAAGGGCTAGTCAAGAACTGGAATTGGTAACATGGTACAGCTAGTTATATTGGACCACACACCAATTCCAGCTACTGACAAGTCTTTGGGCAAAACAAAATATATTTTATTGGACTCACAGTTATATACATACATATATATACATACATATATATACATATATATATATATATATATATATATATATATATATATATATATATATATATACAGATAAGCTGAGAAATCCTCTCTGAGTAACTCAGATTAACAATAATGGTAAATCATCAATTTTAAATGAATATACTCTACTTCCTGTACTGAGTATTTTTACTACTGTATTTCATTAACACACACACACACACACACACAGAGATTAGGATAAAAGTAACTAATTTTATTCATATATGCAAGCATATGTAAGATTGAATACTAATCTTAACAGTTATTACAATTATTATACTATTCTTTTAAATGTTTTTTCCTAAATATTTGAACCTTCATCTATTCCTGTTTCCCCCTCTAATTCTTCTTGTAAACTACTTAAAGATATGTTCTGTTCAATGTAATTATGATCAACATCACTCATAGCATTGTCTGTTCGTTTATTCTGCTAAAATAATAAGTAGCCAGGATGTAGGATTCATATAAAGTGTCATATCTTGAAAGAACTTTTTTTCACAACATACTTGATGAGTTGAAACAAATTATACTGTTATCTTGAGAGGGTCATTACACCAATATTAAACACATGCACTGGTTCAATTTCACTTCTTTATTACTATTTGTCAGTCGGTTAGATATCTAACCAACTAACTAATTGATTGTTTGATTAATAATTTGGCTAATCAATCAATCAGCGGTGTTTGTCAAAGTCCTTTCATTGTCATTTGTGACCTCTCTGCTACGGGTTAGCTTCAGGTCTGTCTATTAGTTTTAGGTTCAATACTGAACCTACAAAATGACTCGAGCAAAGACAATTAATTGATTGGTTAACTGAATGACTAATCAAACAATTGATTAGTTAATTGGTTAAGTAACTAACCATTTGATAAATAATAAAGTGAAACAGAACCAGTGTGTGTTTATTATTGGCATAATGACCCTCCCAAAATACAAAATAATTATTTTTAGTCAGCTTTTTCATATTCTCTGTATTGAATATGCTCACAACTACTTAACTATTGTTTCTTTTATGCAGATGGTGTCTCTGAATTTATATATTCTCTAAACAATTCTATTTTCCTATGGCAACTAACATATAACTGTCGAGTACATTTACACAGTAACACATTAATTCTTACATCACATCTTTAGCAAGTATTGTAAAGACTATATAATACTGGTGGGATCAGAATACCACCAAAGCATGTTCAGAGTTATCTCCCATACTTGAATGGAAAAATTGTAACAGTCATCACTAAGTCTTTTTTTGACTCACCGTGTGTGTGTGTGTTGTACTGAAGGAAAAAAGTTAGCTTTACATACACCAAGCATTATATATATTATCACAAACTTACGTCTTAAATGAACTAAGCATACATTATTATCATCATTATTATTATTATAGTATTATTATTGTTTATCCCTAAGTGAACCCTGACCGAGCAGACCTATGATCAAAAGGATATTCCTACCATGACCACTACCACCTCCATTTTTCTCTCAGTCCACTGAGTATTTCAGGACCTCATCATCCAAAGTGTCCTTCACTTTTCAAGATGGTTGGAGTAATACAAGAGAGTTATTCACCTTCTATTTCCAGCAAGTAAAACAACAAAACAACCTTTTAAAACAGCAGTTCTCAACTGGGGCCCATACGACCTTTAACAACCCATATAAAATTTTGTCATCAAAATTATATTTCCGGATGGTCATCTTTCTTTTTTCCTTTTTGCCAAATAAACACACACACACACTATATATTCATTCGTCATTTCAGACTTATTATTTTTATTTTATGTCCTTTGTCTGGAAATATTCCATCACACATTCTGTGACCTCTTTAGCAGCTCTCCATCCCATGTGTCTCTTGTGCAATAAATTGGTTATATTTCTACAATACACAAAATATTTTTTTTGTTTTATACATGTTCCTAAATATTTAATTTTAAAAATATAATAGCATTTTTTTAACATCAAATAGCTATGGAGGCACACCCAAGTAAAACAAGAATCAAGGGGGAACCATAGGTAAAAATGGTTGAGAACCACTGCTTTAAAAAGTGCGCCTTTGTTTTGTGTACATCTGATCTTGTGTTTGTGTGTGTGTGTGTGTACACAGATATGAGTACAAATAGCATCTATTGAAGATCTACTCTGAATTATACTCCTAGGAAGTAAGCTAAGTCCAACAGAGTGTGGTCAGAGGTTAGGAGTGAAATCCTCCAATATCAACACCCCAATAGACACATCAATTCTTCCCTCCAATTCATCAGCTCCTTTCCCTCTCCACATCATAAAGGAAGGAAGGCTTCTGGAAATACACAGTAGTATCACTATCGTTAGTAGTAGTAGTAGTAGTAGTAGTAGTAGTATAGTAATCGTGTAAATCTTGGTGAGTCAGTTACCACCATGTCATGATTAACTACAAGTTAGACTAGGATTCCAATAGTCATAGACAAACATTGGAATTCCGCTTATGAGTGTCAAATATAAAGCTGATATTCTATGCTGATACGTCAAATATAAGGAGGTTTACACAGACACAGAAAGGTTTTGATGCCAACCTTAAAGAAATTTGGGAATGACAGCCAATGCAGGAATCTGACGGGAAAGTCTCATTTGTTTTTATTTTTTGCTTTTGTGCATGTGTATCAAGTGTTAAATGCTATATACACATATATTACATAAACATATTAAACACATTCACACACGCATCTACATTCAGACACACACACTTAAAAATACACAAACATGTACACATACAGAGAGATACGCATTAATGTATACATGTGAAGTGAGAAAACAAACACGCACAAATAGACATTAACATCTAATTATATATATATACAAATGTATAAATTACATTCATGTATGTTTATATATATATATATATATATATATATATATATATATATATATATATATCACACACAGAGTGAGAGAGAGATTTAACAGCAAGAAAGAAAGGTATACTACATCAACTAACTGCCTAAATGCAAGTTTGTGGTTGTGAGTTTTCAACAATAGCTTAATCTCAAAATTTAGGTGTAAGGTTGGTAATTAATTAACCACCAAAAACATACAATGCACAAGAGTATTTCCTTCGTTTTAAATATATATATATACATACATATATATATACATATATATATATATATATATATATATATATTTCATTTATATACAGCTCCTTAAATGCGCCTATGCAAACATTTACATTTGCCAACAGTGGTATTCTGACACACGTCACACAAATGTATATGTATAATCTGTATGTGTATTTGCGTATATACATACATACACACACATATATGTATACATATGCACACATATACAAGCAAAACACTTGCAATACATGAATTTCATTGAAAGCCTATAATACTAATAAGGTTTTTTTAAGAGAAGCATTTACAATCAACACATTTCATTATAGATCTTTTAAAAGACTTGTAAAAGTGGTTAACATTATATATATATTTTTTTTTTTTTCCATGAGATGGGGAAAGTAGGGAGGGTAGACAGTCGGATAAACAGTTTGGTTTCAATTATTTGGGGTCTTTTTTATTTATTTATTTTTTTTTTGCTATTTTTCAGTTTTTCATTTTACATATTCTTGTTAACCAGCAATTATACTGTCTGGTTTTTAAGATTTTATAATTGTTTTGTCTTTTGCTTTTTTTTTTTTTTTTGCATTCTTTAATTCTATTTCATTTGATTTTATATATATATTTTTTTTTCAATGGAAAAATTTTTTAAAAAATTTTTTGTCATTTGTTTTCTAAATAAGGATGGAAATTTTATTTTCAAAATCAGAAAGTGTTTGAGAAAGGAATGGTAAAGTAGAAAGAAGAGTAAAAAAAAAAGAAAAAAAAACAATAATGGAAAAGAAGGCAAAGTTAAAAAATTAAAAAAAAGCCAAGAAGAAAGAGACTGAGTGATTTAAAAGGTGCTTTCAAAAGTGGAAAACTCCAAAATAGTAACAACCAACAACAACAACAACAATAGTTGTTCTGACACTACCGAGCTACATAAAGGGTGTCTTTCTGTGACATAAAAAGAGAGAGAAAAAAAAAATATCACTTTTCTTAGCTTTGGATAAAAATGTATAGTATTGTAGAGATATGAGTATGTTTATAAAGTGTTTGTGCAAGTGAGTGAGTGTGTATGTGTGTGTATGTGTGTGTATATATGTGTGTGTATGTGTGTGTGTATATATATATATATATATATATATATATATACACACACACACACACACACACACAAACATACTCTCATAGGATGGTTATGTATATACACATACACACACATTTATTTATTGACATTTCATCTTGACATAACGGTACTAAAACTCTGGTGTTAGGACTCAAAATACATACGCTTCAGAATGAAGCGGCAGTCGAGTACAGAAGGGTAATAAAAAATTGAAATGAAAAAAAAAAAAAAAAAAGAAATCATATCATAATGAACTTCATTAGCTTACAGTTGTTTCTGCTACAAGCATCATGCTACAACTTCATTGGACCTTCAAACATGAAGTGAAGCTATAGTGTGATACTGAAGCTTTCAAGTATTAGTGCATTGTATCTTATAGTAGAAAGAACTGTAATGACGTTCATACACATAATTATCTATTCTTTTGTCATTCTTATATATATGTGTGTGTGTGTGTGTGTTTAATGTAAGGGTTGTTAAAATATGTTATAAACAGAAACAAACATATCCTAATGAAGAAGCTCAATGATTTAATGACTTCTTCCTTTTTTTTTTTTTGTTTTTGTAGAGTCGAAATTTATTATCCACACTGGGTTGATTAGGGATTCAAGTTTTGTCAATAGCGGCTGTTTCAAACAGTATACAGATTGGCTATGTCACTACAGATGAAACTCCAATCCCGGTCAACCTGATATACATAACATATAATCAAGTATAAATTTATTCTTTAACCTATGATCAAATGATGAATGAATACATATATATATATATATATATATATATATATACATGTTTTGCTTTTTAAAACAAAGTGAAACATGCTTGTAGATAGAGTATTTAAAAGAGGGGAGAGACAGAGAGAGAATTAAAATATATAGAAGCGGCAATACATTGAACGCATGCCTCATATTTAGAAATGTAAGCAGGGATGTATGTCAGAATGAATAAAGAATATAACAATAACATTTGAAATAATGTTTGGTTCTTTTGCTTTTGTTTTTTTTACAAGGAACATAAGACAATCACTTCCTTTACTTGTTTTTTTTTTCTTGGCATCAAACAGAAAGTAATGAAATTGTAGTGAGAGATGTAACTATTATATCATATGACAATAAATATTAATTTTACAATACATATCAAGTACGTCTTTACTTTGTTAGTGATATTACTTTGTATGTAATACAACATGCAAATATAAATATATATATATATATATATATATATATATATATATAGTATTTATCATTATAATGGAAAACAGTGTTGATGAAGAAATTCAGAAGTAATCAGAATTTTAATAATAACAAATTCGTCTTTTATAGCGGCACAAGGCCAGGAATTTTAGGGGAGAGAGAATAGTAGAATATATCAACCCCAGTATTTAACTGGTACTTTATTTTATTTCATTGAAACTGAAAGTGATAAAAGGCAGAGTTGACTTTGGCAGTATTGGAACTCAGACAGTAAAGGGCTGTAACTAAATAACCCCAAGACATCTTTACCCAAACCGTAACAATTCTGCCAATCCAACACCCTAATAATACTACTAGTAATAATTGTTTAGGGGATGAAATCTAGTCCAGTAAACTGACTCCAGTACGTGACTGCTATTTTATTTTTATTGACTCTGTACCCCAGTAGTCATTTCTAAGGCTGCCAATTTTGAGAAGGATCAAGACTGATTATATTAATCCAAGTATATGACTAATCCAAGTATATGAGTAATAGTGGGATTTGAACTCAGAGTGTAGAGAGATGTAACTAAATACATCAAGGTATTTTTGTCCATCACTCTACAATTTCTGCCATTCACTGCCTTAATAATAATAATAATAATAATAATGTTTCTAATTTAGGAAGAGGGCCAGCAATTTCTGAGGGGAAGGGGTTAGTTGACTACATCCTACCACCCCAGTATTTGACTTGTACTTCATTTCCTTCCTCTTGGAGGGAGGTAAAGCAGAGTTGACTTCAGGTGGATTTGATCTCAGAATGTAAAGAGTCATTAGAATTACTGAAAGGCTCTAATGATTCTGCCAGCTCACCACCTTATATAATAATAATAATAATAATAATGATGATGATAATAATAACAACAACAACAATTTCTTGCACAAGGCCAGAAACTGTTTCGTGGAGCAGTGGATACAATCAATTGATTATATTGGCTCCAGTATTTGATTAGTACTTTAACCCCCAGAAGGAAGAAAGGCAAAGTCAATTATTATTATTATTATTATTATTATTATTACTTCCATCACCATAAGTTGACAAATTTACAGGGAAGGGAGAGGGAAGATTAAAAAAGAAATTGAAGTGAGCCCAGTTTTATAACTGGTATTTGATTTATTAATCACTAGATGATGAAAGGCAAAAACCACACATAGTAGGATTTGTATGCAGCCCATCATGGACATAAGAGAATCCTGCAACAAGGCATTTCATCCAGCAAGGCACAAGCCCCATTTTTTCTTTCTTTTTTCTTTTTTTAATTTTTTTCCCAAAGATAAAGATTGTGATGCATTGTCAATCTCCTGATATTTGTTTCCACAGTCTGAGAGAGAGTCGCAGAAACTAATGAAAGGCAAAAGATAGTCTTAGCAGGATTTGAATACAGAATCTAGGACACAATAAAAATGCTGTGAAGCAGCTAGCCTGATGTTTTACCATTTTAGCTAACTCCCGTGCCTTTCATAATAATAATGATAATATCAATAATAATAATTTTCTTCATCTTTTACAATAAAGCACAAGACCCTCAAAACTTAGAAGAAAGATGGACACAGGATTTTCTGATGCACATGTCTTTCCCAAGAAGAACCCACTGACAAGTGACAAAACCAGCTTTCACATTTAGTTCAGCAAAAGATGTTACATTTGCACCAATATAATTATGATGGCGGAAGTGAAAATCCTACCCCAGCATTTTGTTTTCTCAACCCAGCAAGTTAGAGGGACATAACTAAATACACCAACGCATTTTGTCAGGTGCTCAGCCAATTCTGCCAACCCACACACTAATAATAATAATAATAATAATAATAATAATCCTTTCTGTAATAAGTACAAAGCCTGAAATGTTGAGGGGAGAGGGGGGGGGGCTAGCCGATTACATTAACCCCAGTGCTTAACTGTTAATTATTGTATTGACTTTGGAAAGATGAAAGGCAGGGAGGAAGTAATTCAATTACATTGACCCAAGTACACAACCAGTATTTATTTTCACCACCCCAAAAGCATTAAAGGCAAAGTCACCTTCAGCAGAATTCGAATTCAACACAAAGCTGCAACCGCCTAAGAATTTTGTCCAGCGTCCCAAAGATTCTGTTAGCTTACAGGCCTTACTAATAATAAGAATAATAATATTAACATTGATAACAATTCTTTCTACTAAAGGTACAGGGCCTGAAATTTTGGGGGAGGAGGCTATTCAATTATATCGACCCCAGTACCTGACTGGTACTTTATTTTACCAACCCCAATAGAATTGAAGGCAAAGTTGACCTCCGTGGAATTTGAACTAAGAATGTGAACAGATGGGAAAAACTGCTAAGCATTTTGTCCAACACACTGATGGTTCTACCAGCTCACCGCCTTCCATAATAATAATAATAATAATAATAATAATAGTAATCATTCTTATAGAAACAATAATAGTCATGTTTTCTTCTAACTTGGATCCCCTGTTTTGGAAAATACAGAGAAAGAGTGATACCAAGCCACATGTCACTTGTTAAATATAAAATATTGCACATGTTAGAAGGTGCACAGAATGGTTGCTAGGAGATGAAAATGGGCGACAAATCAATAAAACAACAACAACAACAACAACCACGTTATATGATTAACACAAAAACTAAAGAAAAATAAGCACAAATATCAAGCAACGGAAACAAAAAAATGGGGGGTAAAAAAAAAAAAAACAGGCAACAGACAGACAGACAGGTAGGCAAAATGGATGAAGAGAAGAGAACGATGATGACTGAGATGAGAATGATTGAAAACTGTGGGACAGCAAGAAAGGCGTATGAGTATTATTATTGGTGGTGGTGGTGGTGGTGGCAACAATGGATCTTTATGTATATGCTGAGAGAGAAAGAGGGAGAGAGAGAGAAAGAGGGAGAGAGAGAGAAAGAAGGAGAGAGAGAGAAAGAGGGGGAGAGAGAGAAAGAGGGAGAGAGAGAGAAAGAGGGAGAGAGAGAGAGAAAATAAATGTAGAAGCATTCATAAATATGTAAATAAGCCATTTAACAATGAATCTCAAATCTTGAAGACACACTGCCGAATGATGTGTGTGTGTGTGTGTGTGTGTGTGTGTGCTGCTGCATGTGTGTATGTTCATATATGTATATACATTTATACTCATATATACATGCATACAAACACATATTTTTGTGTATGCATGTATATATACATACAAGTATATATATATATATATATATATATATAATATACTTGTGTGAGAAAATTTGTGTACATCAACTTCTACAAACATGCATACATTTTCATACAAATTTGGTAAATATGTAATTGAAATTTGAAAGCAATAATAACGATGATGGTCTTTTCTACAATATGCACAAGGCCCAAGATTTTGGGGAAAGGGGCTAGTCAATTATATCACCCTTAGTGCTCAACTGGTACTTATTTCATCAACTTCGAAGACTTCTGTGGAATTTGAACTCAGAACGTAAAGACACTAAGTATTTTGTCTGGTGAGCTAACAACTGTGCCACCTCACCATCTCAATAGTAATAATGATGATGATGATGATAATAATAATCCTTTCTACTATAGGTACAAGGCCTGAAATTTTGGAAGAGGGGGTAAGTTGTTTACATTGACCCCAGTGCTTCACTGATACTTATTTTATCAACCCCGAAACGATGAAAGCAAAGTCGACCTTGGCAGAATTTGAACTCAGAACGTAGTGACGGGTGAAATACCACTAAGCATTTTATCCAGCGTGCTAATGATTCTGCCAGCTTGCTACCTTAATAATAATAATCCTTTTTACAACAGGCACAAAGCCTGAAATTTCTAGGGAAGGGACTAGTGGATTACATCGACCCCAGTGTTTCACTGGTACTTAATTTATCGACCTCGAAAGGATGAAAGGCAAATTCGACCTCAGAGGAATTTGAACTCAGGTCGTAACGGCAGACAAAATACCGCTAAGCATTTTGCCCAGCGTGCTATCAATACTGCCAGCTCACTGCCTTAATAATAATAATAAATGTATGAGGTACATCCTTAATAAGAAATTCAACTTTTCATCTGTTTTTTGCTGAAAATATGAATCAACTAACAACCACTACATACCAAGGAAAATGCCACTTCCACCAGCCTCAGGCTAATTCCTGCTTTCTAATTAGGTAATTAAATCAAGCACTTATATCATAGTTTGCTCCACCCTTCCACCCTAATCCACTCTTAATATGCTGCAGATATAATATTCTTATATTACAATTTTTTCCCTTTGCATTAAAGCCAATTCTTCCTATATAGCAGACACATTCCTCCATTCTGCTTATCCTTTTACTGTAGTAAGTTTTGCAAGCTAGGTCTTCCAGCAGTGTGTACTGAATAATTTTATTTCATATAATAATAATATTCTTTAAACATCAATAGCTTTTAACACTTAATAGCATGTATCATTAATTGCGTTAATTATTAATAGCTTTAACATTGATAAGCATTTAGCAACAGTTAGTTTAAAATTTACCGTTAAAAAAATTATATACAAATACATCTCAAATGGATGAGAAAAATTTTAATATTGTCTCTATACTACATTTTTATTGGTTAATAATCGAGAAAAAATTTAATAAATTTCAAATGTTTTTTTTTTTATAGGAGAGTTAGGCAAGTTCAGTTGTTATAAGGAGGGTTGAACCTAACTATCATTCCATGTCTTACCTTTCATGTGACAGTAAGAAATGGAGAAGAAATTTTGGTGCTTGGACTGAAGACAAGTGATGAGTTTTTTCTTTGTTCCTCACTGTCAAACAAAGCAGAATGCTGGAAATGATAGACTCTACATTCCTCACAGCAATAGAGGTTACTGAATTCTGCTATGAAACTAATTATACTACCAACACAGACCATCACCATTTTCTTGGTGGTACAGATTTCACCAGATCTCTTTATAATTCAGTGTAGATGACATCTGGAGCACTCTCATTCATACACCAGCCCAACCAAGCATGAGATATGTTGTGTATATTTTGTCAGATCGTTGTAGATTAATGCCTAACTTGTATGTGCCCATTTAAACATAAAAACTAGCTTGTGATTTTCAGTAGTTATATAGCATGTTTGCAACAATCAACAGGTGATATGAGGATTCTATGCACATTGAAAAAGATCCATAATGAGATATTTTCCTTTCAAATTACATTTAATTTACACAAACACATACACAGGCACAAATGCATAAATACATACACACACACACACACACACACATATATATATATATATATGAGGATGAGAATGTCATGAGAAAATGAAGGAAAATGAACAGACAAAATAGAAAAAAGATAAAGAAAAAGAAGTATGTAAAAAGGATGTGCTTCAGAGATTGTAGTGTTCGATGGTGTACCAGAAGGGGGAGGAGGAATTTGGTTACTTTAAAAAAAAATATATATATATTTTATTTTATTTCTTGAAATACTTATTTAAAAACAAAGTAACAAATTAAAATTTCAGTTAAAGTGAATGAGGACAAAGACATGCTTTGGATGGCTCAAAAATAAAATAAAAGAAGTATTTCTTTTTCTTAAGTTATATATATGCATGGAAGTGAGAGCTCATGTACATGAGAGTGTGAAAGAGATAGCAAGGATGTGGAAACCATAGTGGGTGTTATTAGAATAGGGGCAAATTAAAGTATTCCAATCTTAACATAACGAACATATACATATATATATATATATATATTCATGTGTGTATCTGTTTATGTGTACACATACACACACACACACACATAAATTGAAGATATTACTTTATAAAAAGTTGTAATAAAGATAAGTGTGTGCATGGGAATGGCAGAAGGAGTGGGGAAGAATTAATTGGAAAAAATTATTAAAAGTAATAATAATTATAATAATAATGTTTATAATAATAATAATAATAATAATAATAATAATAATAATGATGATAATAATAATAACAACATTCATTAAGTTATGCAACTATTTATATTTGGCATGCAGGAAATGAATGAAGTGTTGTTGGTTTGAACTTTCAGATTGTTACTCCCGCGTACAGCTGTCTGTAGCAGCCACAAAGAGCAGCAGCGGCGGCAGCAGCAGTTAAGGGTATCTGGGAAGGTCACTTCGCTTTTTGTCTGATTGTGTGTCCATCATCCCCTGTGGGTCGGGAGAGCATCCTGCAGCAAACAGAAAGAAAGCATAACATGGGCAAAAAATATTGAAGGTTCAAGCCACAAACAGGATTTAACAGCAAGGTAATCATAGTATAAGAGAGAGAGAGAGAGAGAGAGAGAGCATACATCATCATTATTGTTGTTGTTATTGTTGCCATTGTTGTTGTTGCTAATATTTATATGTAGGTGTATGGGGGCTATGCTTATATGCGTGTATGTATGTATGAATGAATGTGAGAGATTGTTGAGAGGAAGTGTGAAAAGGTAAAGAAAGAATGCTACGTTATATGTGTAAAATATAATAATAATAATAATAATAATAATAATAATGATGATTTCAAACACTGACACAAGGCCAGCAATTTTAGGAAAAGGGTAAGTTGATTACATCAACCCCAGTACTCAACTGGTACTTATTTTATTGACCCTCCCCCCCTCAAAAGGATGAAAGGCAAAGTCAACCTAGACGAAATACTGCTAAGCATTTTGTCTGGTGTGCTAACATTTCTGCCGGGCTCGCCGCCTTAATAATAATAATAATAATAATAATAATAATAATAATATTGATAATAATGATAATAATAATACTTTCTACTGGAAACACAAGGCCTCAAATTTAGGGGAAGGGATTAAGTCAATTACATCAACCCAGTGCATAACTGGTACTTATTTAATCGATCCTGACCTCGATGGAATTTGAACTCAGAACGTAGCAGCAGACGAAATACTGCTAAGCATTTCGTCAAGCGTGCTAACGATTCTGCCAGCTCGCCACCTTAATGATAATAATAGCTTCAAATTTTGGCACATGGCCAGCAATGTAAGGAGAAGGGACGCAAGTCAGTTATATGAACCCCAGCGTTTGAGTGGTGCTTTATTCCATCGATCTTGAAAGGATGAAAAGTAGAGCTGGTCTTGCCAGAATTTGAACTCAGAGCTTAAAGGACCAGAGGAAATGCAGTTAAGCATTTTGTTTGATACACAAATGATTCTGATTGTTCAATGCTGAAATAATAATTGTTTCTGATATAAACACCAGGCCTGATATTTGTAGGGGGGGGGGGGTAGTCAATCACATCAACCCCAGTGCTCAACTTGAACTGATTCTATTGACCCTCAAAGAATGAAAAGCAAAGTTGACCTTGCTAGAATTTGAACTCAGAACATAAAAGAGCTGGAGGAAGTGCAGCTGAACATTTTGTCCAATGTGCTAAAAATTCTGCCAGCTTCTCGCAATAATGATAATAATAAATTAATTAATTAAATAGATAAATAAAATAAAATAAAACAAAATAAATAAATATAAACAAATAAAAATGAATTAAAATGACAGAGCAGGAAAACAGCTATTGGAAATTTTCAAATGTTAGAGAAAATACAGGAGGTGAACAAGAAGGAATGAAAATGAAAGAAAGAGACACAAAGAAAGATTATAAAGACAAAGACAGACAGTAACAAACATACAAACAAAAACACAAAGAAAATAGAAAACAAAAAGGAAAAAGGAAGACAGAGAGAATGAAAGGGTGATATGAGTTCTTCAAAATGGTGCTTCTAAATTTGGTTATTTAAAGAATAATTGAATATGTCCTCTATTTTCCAAAGAACTAATCTGACGTGACCAACACATGCTACAAGACAATCAAAACGGAATCAAAAACCAAACGTGATAAGATGACTGATACTAAAATAATCTGAAAGTTTCCCTGCTGATGCTTGTTTGTGCTTTCTATGTTGAAAACAGATGAAAATAGATCAGGCAGTAGCCATGTGGCTGGAAAGTTAACATCATCCTCATCATCATTTAACATCCATGTTCCATGCTGGCATGGGTCAGATGGTTTGAGAGGATTTGACAGAGTCAAGGACTGCATTGTGCTCCAGTGTCTGATTTGGCATGCTTTCTATGCCTGGATGTCCTTCCTAAAATCAACCACTTTACAGCATGTACCGGGTGCTTTTTTTTTTTTTTTTGTGCCACTAGCACTAGTGATGTCATTAAGCAGTTTGCAAGACTAGAAACTCCGAGGGGACAGCTTCGTGAAAGGAGATGAGGAGTAAAAGTATGAAATAAGAGGCCAAGGTAGAACTGGTTTCTTCTAGTAAAAAAAAAAAAAAAAAAATTACCTTCTTGAGTCATGACAACTCACAAGGGCTGGTTTTCTGGTTTACAAGGCGTACATATTTCCCACTGGACGGGATGCTGGTCCGCCGCAGGAATACTCATTTTTGCCAGCTGAGTAGACAGAAGCAATGTGAAACGAAGTGTTTTGCTTAAGAACACAATGTGTTGCCTAGTCCAGGAATCAAAACTGTAATCTTACTGTCATGAGTCCAGTACCCTAACCACTAAGCCACATGCCTCCACTCAGGTAAAGTAGCTACATGACAACTCAAATTTTAGAAAAGTGAGAAGAAGCGCATCAGGGAGGACTGGAAAAGTACACTTTACAATCAAGTGGATCCAGGTTCAATCCAGCTGTGCAGCATCTTGTGCCAGTGTCTGAGCTAGAACTTGGGCAGAAAAATTAGATAGATGGAAACACTGGAAGTTTGTAGTTTAGACCCTACCTGTTCTTAGATGTGTATACTTAATTTTTTGCCTGGTTTAACACCACTACTACCTACACAATGGCTTCTTTAGCTTTGTTACAATCTATCATTCTATGCTTTTCCTATACAAGCTAGCAGGGCTTGCTCTGAGCAATCTAATTTCTTCACAGTGAATGTACCAGTCGCCTCAGATACTCAGCAAAGAGCATCCTCGGAGGAACTGTGCAGGCTGAATGAATCAGGAGGGAGATGCGCTACTGCAATGCAGAGGCTGCCCAACAACACCTGCTCCCAACCAATCAGTGTAAAATCTTCCCTCTTCCCCACCTGTCCCAGAGAATCTACAAAGGCTATGAGTAATGTGCTTCCATTTCAGATAAAGCCAAAATGAAAAATTTAGGCACAAAAAAAAAAAAAAATTTTAAACAAATTGTAAAAGAAGAAAAAGAAATATTGACATTCTGAAATCCTTATAAGAACTCTGATGCCATACAAGTTCTTTTTTCCAAAATTCACAAGAAAACTATTGATAACTGAATTAACAGCTGCTGGAGAGAAAGAGAGAGAGAGAGAGAGAGAGAAAGAGAGAGGAGAGAGAGAGAGAGAGAGAGAGAGAGAGAGAGGAGAGAGAGAGAGAGAGAGAGAGAGAAAGAGAGAGAGAGAGAGTATTGGTTTTTATTTATTTTTAATTACATTTGCCGTTTTCCACATCAGTGTTACTATGTTAGTTTATGAAAAGAATGACCTTCAGGCAAATTTGGGAAATTTTCACACATAATACTGGAGTTGTTATTTGTAGTTTTCTTTTGTTCTTGGTTTTGGTTTCTGTGTTTAACCTCTCCTATTTCATCAGCTGGATGCTTATTTCTACTGGCAAACCACTACTTGACAGTGAATTACAATTAAAAGTTGGCTCTCTTGTCTTAAGCAAGCAGAGAAATGAAGCTCCTTGTGCAGGTGCTCATCACAACAGCCATGGGAATAAGCTTTCCTGACCATACTGCTAGTAAACCAGCTTGGTGTGTAACCACTTTCATACTCCTCCAATGGAAACAAGATGTCACTTAATTCTCCACAAATAACTCAAAACATTTTTATATGCTACGAAAGCAACTAAAAACAGCTGCATGAACTAAAATAAGGTAGAATAAAATATTCAGCAGATGGACAGAATATGACACAAAAGCCTACAGAGACCTTTTATAGACAGAGGATAAAGAATGGGACAAGTGACATGAAGCAGAAGACAAGATCCTGGTTAGCTGGACATCAAGTCAGGTTTACTTCAAGTTATAGCCATTTCACTTTACATAAAGAATTGATCTTGACAAGCCAATGAAAACTCCACCATGTGATAACTCAATCTATAGCAGCCAAATCCCCTGTAAATTATACACTTCACTTTCTTAAAAAGGGAACGACACATTGGATAATGAAGTCCTAGACATGCAATATTCAAGACAAGGATGTGGTGAGAGTTGCGATGTCCTTCATTTTAGCTCTATACTCAGTCAGGACTAATCTGAAGATAGGCAACAAAAACAAGAATGTCACATAAACCCAGTTCAGGTTTGCTTTAAATTTGAGACATTGCACCTTTTTTTAGAAATCAATATTTAAGATAATTAATAATTTATCAAGCAATGTAGATAGACTGGCAAGAAAGCATAGTATGAAGAAAGGGGCAAGATAGAAGTTTAAGGGCTGGTGGTGGGGGGTTTCACTTCTGTAATTGTTATTATAGTTATATTTGTTAACCATTTAGCAGATTACTTTGTCAAATGTAATGCTTATTTATTCATATAATTTTCAATTA